>NC_136487.1:50297877-50382877 GCF_053919585.1 Euprymna scolopes
TTCAATGTCTGTTTCAATCTTGCAAACTTTCACCTGAAATAAAACCCCGCCGAAACAAAATACAGCTTCCTTCTTTTTTTTTTTTTTCCTTTTTTTACTGCTCGTAACCAGGTCTTTGTGTGTTGCATCTCAGTTAATTAACAGAATGTCGTATCCGTGCCCGGTGTATTGCATCAAATGCGCATTCCAGTTTGGTTTTTTTATGTTTTTTTATTTGTAATTATTTCCAACATCCCAATGATAAAAAGCAGACTATAGTACTAAATCATGGCAGACCT
Organism: Euprymna scolopes; assembly: GCF_053919585.1. Taxonomy (NCBI): domain Eukaryota; kingdom Metazoa; phylum Mollusca; class Cephalopoda; order Sepiida; family Sepiolidae; genus Euprymna; species Euprymna scolopes. Next base: position 50,298,156 of record NC_136487.1, read on the forward strand.
TTTTTTTTTTTCTATCTCCATCTCTTCATTAAAAACGTAGAAATCTTAGAAAACACATTCGACAGAGAAAGGGTCAATTTCTTCCCGGCACATTACCATATTTAGCAACTTAGCTTGGTCCCCATATGTCGCCCACGCCTTCCTTGACGCACAAGAAACGCGTGAAATTCTCACGAAGAGTCCGCAAAAGTTAGTCTCGCTAATTCCTTGATATCTTAACAAAAAATGAACAACCCATAGTGAATCTAACGTCAATTGTCTTTTAGAATTCGATATTTTCACGGCATATCAATCTTTTCAGTTTAGTTAATACTAGTTTTGGGACAATTGATCGAAATCGGAACCGGGAATCGGAAATATCGGAACATTCGGGGATATCGGAATTGGTATCGGAATTTGAATTTTTCTTTCTTTCTTTTTTTTTTCAAATTCGATTCGTTTAATTGTTTCATTTTTATCTTTGTTTAAAACTTTATTTTCCATTAAATGTATTACTGATAACATAATAAATACGTATATGTTTGGAACTACAAGAAAAACTAAAATCTACAGACTCCGACTTCTCACGAGTGTATGTTTACGTTACCGCAAATATATGTACATACTACGGGTGTATTTACGATAATTCCATTCCTAAGATTAAATAAAAACACAAAATAGTTAACGATTTTAAAAAAATCGGAATCGGTAATTGTATCGGAATCGGAAATTCAAAACAGAATCGATATTTGTATTGGAATCGGGAAAATATTAGAATCGTCCCATCAATAGTTAAATACCGCATCAAATCGGTTTTTGTAAAACAATTTTTAATATTATCTTACGGAATGTTGTAGAGGAAGATTGATAATTTTGTTTTCATTATTCGAACCACTGTTGTTATATTTTATGTTATTTTAACAACGTTGTTATATTTTATGTTATTTTAACAACGTTTCCGCCGGTGTAATGTTTATTTTTCTTTGCATGCGTTTTTTTTTTTTTTTTTTTTTTTGGAACTCGGGAATCTTTGTGTCGAATTTAGGAATCTGTACGGAAATTCAAACTTAATGTTTTATTTAATCCATGGATGAAGACTGATCTCATCCCATTCATCATGACAGGATAGAAGTCTCAAGTCATTCTTAATTATATGAGTATCACCTATACTTAAGATTGCAAATCCAACTTCCACAAGTTATCACTTTGGATTGATTTAACTGAGCACGTTATTATGATGCATCACGAGTGAATATAGATAAATTTAGTATGAACGGGAGTAATTTACCTCCATAGATCAAATGAAAGGTTCGGTTCAAAGAGTCACATAGATTCCCAAAGCTGACAAGATGCATCTGAAGATAGTCGCAGGTAACATCGGTCGAAACGTTATGAAAATAGCATCCAAGATAAAAACCGAAGTCTGAATAATCTAAACAACTCCATTGTTTAATATATTTGAATATGCGTTTTTTTTTTTTTGCCTCAACTACTGGTCCTGGATATGACCTTAAACTATATCCAGTGGTGAGGCCCCAGCTTGCGGGCTTTGGGGAGTGTGGAGCCACCCTTTAATTGCCATTGCTCCTAGGTCCACTATGACCCGGAGTGGTAGTACCTGTTAGGGTACCTACTATGGGTTAAATAAAAACCGACTTGAAAACAACAAATATATTCTATTAAAAAAATTATTCCAAATCTTTGAATTTGGCATTAAATAACCTGAAAAGGGTTGATATGCCGTAAAACAAAAACACAAAAAAATGAACACAATAAACAATGAATGACCTTACGGCACAATCACGTTGATACAGCAGTTCTCGGGTAGGCACAGCTTAATATATATATATATATATATATATATATATATATATATATATATATATATATATTTAAATAAGGGAGTAGTCACCAACAATGTGTATTTTTTAACATTATTTTATTATTCTGTGTCTTGGTTTTTCATTGAGAATTATGTTTGGATCATTGTAATAATGTTTTTAAGTCATTGAAATCGTTTTTACGCGCGTTTTAGACGGTCTGTGATGCGTCCTCGTCAGAAATTATTTTCAAATGTGTTGGAGATGTAAAAATGGCGATTTTCGTAGTTAATTTGAAGTTTTTCCAAGGGGTGGAGGCTTGTAAGTGTTTATTATTCATTGGTATGCTCAATTTTTATTGCTCTTTTATTGGGCTTGTCCAGGGAGACGTTGACCTGGCTGTAGTCGCTATCTCTTTCTGCCATTAGCAGTTTAGCCCGGATTTTCTCGGGCCCTATGTACTATTCATAACTGTATTTGCATATGTATATACATATTAGAAAGTTTTAATCATGTCCAGGACATCTACATCTAAAATTTCAATGGCGCAACGTATAAAGTGCTAATATCACCGAAGTTAAGCAACGATGAGCCTGACCAGTACCAGATGGGTAACCATTTGGGAAGGTTAGGCGCTGTATGTACAGCGCCAAGTCGTAGAAATTTCCAGGTTGGTATCTAAGGGCGCGTTTAACTCGCTGAAGGAGATGCATCCCCGAATCAAGACGGAAAACAACGGGAAACTACCGCCTTTACGTGGCGTTCCGTGATTGCCATGACTCTACAATTTGGGGAGCTGTGGTCGCCCGCCCTGTTAAAAAAAAAAAAAAACAGGACAGCCAGAGAGAGTAAATAAATAATGAGAATAAATCTCTCAAACCGGGTCTTTACCATCAGATAAATTTGGTCATACCCAGAACTGATTCTATCTTTTTAATTGAAATTGCTCCAGACAAGACAGGAAGTCACTTGATGTAGACGATTAACAGATATCATCTCAAATATAAGCAGTGGATATTTGTTATATGGACAGATTCTAATCCAGAAAACAGCGATTATTTCTCTTTTGTCAGAAATATCCTTCATGGGATATGAAGCCTAATAAACAAACAAAAAAAGAAATTGTAATCAATAGATAAAACTCTAGCGTTCGAGTTCGTATAAAATAAAATGTCTTTTTTTCTCCTCGATCAGGGAGAAGAGAGGTTCCTTCTTTATTGGGGCATTTTTTTAATTTTAATTTTTATACAATCCAGAGTGACTCTGGTGGTGAGTTGAATATCTCCAACTTAAAAAAAAAAAAAAAAAAGAAAAAAAACGACCTGATGTTTAACTTTACCCTCATGGCCTTCGGGACAAGATCAAAGTGTAGTATCTGTTCTTCAGATGCTGCACTTCAATTTCTTGTTCTCTGTCAATGGAGGAGAAATCCTTCACGACTGAGACAATTTTTATTTTTGTTCCTTTTCTCCACGTTAAAAAACGACCCTGATGTCTAACTCTGTCCCGTGGGGAGCCATTTTAAATAGGAACTTTACTCTCATGGGGAGAAAAATGAATACGTATTCGGTCATATACTATCAATCCTGGTCCTCGAGAACCTGAGAGTAATGTCAGCTACAATGTAACTCCACACTCCGCAGATTACTCGAATCACATCCTCGCAAGCAGATTCTGTTTCATCATGTCACGCCAATGTAAGTATGGTGTTGTTTCGGAGAGCGAATTCCTTTGTTGTAGCGCTGACAGTATCAAGCAACAATGAGCTGGACGGTCACGGGTTGTGTAGTGAACGCACAAGTACATGGGCATATTTAGGACTGAATGCATTTAAACCATAAATAGGGCCTTCATAAGTACTACGACTCCTGATCATAGTCGACTAAGGGGAAATTCTCTACTCTCCAAAGCTCAAATATTTTTGTTTCACAGTTGAAAGTTTAAAAAAATAAAACGTAACATGCGGCCGCAGCCGAGATTGAACTCACTACGCGAGTTTGTAGTGTAATTCAAATCTTGTCTGTAGCTGAATACTTGATGGTTTGCCTACTATAGCTTAAGAAAGGTCATCTACCCTTGAGACAAGGATAGACCACGTCAGTTTCCCAACCTGGTATTTTACCTTGCGATATATACAACGCCTCGCTTTCCCAAATGGTCTCCTATTTGATACGAGCCAGAATTCGACGTTGCTTAACTTCGGTGATCTGGCGAGAATCGGTGTGTCAACGTGATCGTGCGATTAAAAGTTTAATTTAATGTAATTCATTTCGTTGTTTCGTTTTACGGCATATAAACCATTTCCGTGTTATTTAATACCGAATTTGGTCATTTTGATAAAAGTTTTATGTTTTAAATTCTTTATATCTTCAACCATTTATTCATCGTGTTTGGCTTGTTTTACTATATATCAGACCTTTTCAGAATCTGTTTATTTTGGTAAACGTTTTAAGCTTTATTTTTCTTTATATCTTCAAATATTTATTTTTGATGTTTCATTTCGCTGCATTATAGGAAAAAATGGCTTTTTTTTTGTTTCTTTTTTTTTTTTTTGGTATTGAAGAACTTGATTGAGTTTTGCAAATCAAAAGGAAAATAAAACAACAAAATCAAAGCCAGGAAGCCGGTATCTTCAGACAGCCTAATCTGGTAGCACCAGACACAGTTTAATGTTATCTCGCAGACTTTACTCAGCCGAATAAAGCGATTTTTTTCTATGCGACCCTAATCACAAAATATATGATGGTAGAAACATTCATTTATTATACTTTTTATATTTTATATTGCTGCGTTGCTGTTTCTAAAATTTGAGATACGTTTGTTGGGTTAGGAGAGCAACAAAAAAAAAATCTTGCGTGAAAATAATGGGATATTTGATCATGAAAAAAAAGTCCCACAAGGAATAAAGTATTTCATTATTTCCTACTTCAATGGTGTAATAGTGCCTTGCGACAATAATAAGTATTCACACGTCTGTATTTGTAGAAAGTTGTTTATCTAAAAGAAAAAAAAAAGCACATTTATGTACAAATAATCTAGTACATAAACGGATGTATGTCTGTTTTTCTGTCTGTCGGTCTGTCTCCATATTTTCAAACTCTATCTCCTCCGAAACTAAAAGTCGCAGAGGAGTACTAGGGGACTCAAATGAGTGTATTTTTTCCGGGCCGTTTTTTTTTATGGGTCTTTCGCCGGTTAAAATTGTTTTTTAAGGGGGCAAAACTGGGTCAAAATTGAAAAAATCGTTAAGCATTTTGTACATTCATCTTAGTTTATTTTTAATTTTTAGTCGGTTTATATGCGTGTAACGTTAATACAGTGCTAACGTCACGAGTTTGAATGCTGTAGTTTCGGTTTCGATTCAAGCTGATGGCACCTAAATATTTTTTTTTACTTTTGTAATCACGATTCTAAAATAATATATAAAAAATTTTGATAAATTAAAATATCATATTTAAGCGTATTTTACGACCGCGCAAAGCAGGGCGTCCTTCCTCCGCTAGTAGTAATATAATCAGTGATGTTACTGGATATTGTATTAACGCATGGATGGTTTAGAATGTAAAGCATCAAAATTTACTCTTCAATATATTGCAAGATAATATGTTTATAAGCGTGCTTTTATTAACAGACAGTTAACACAGATCAGTTATTTTACTTATTTCATATTCAAGAGGTTAGACACAAGGTCAAGTGTAGGTTTTGATCGAACTTGACACACCAAGGTTTTCAGTTCGTGTCGTTAACCGCTCGTTAACCACCGTCCCACTTCTGACACCATGCAATAATGCTATCGCGTAATACAAAGTATTACAAAGTACTATTGTAAGACAACTGTGTATTGAAGTCAGTAAAAAGAAACATGCTTATATACAGAACTATAACGGGTAATATTAATTCATCGAAAAAAATAATTTTGCATCACTGTTGTTTCCTTTGGCGAAGATTAAAAGAAACATGTAGTGATATTAATCTTTATTCTAATTTGGATCAAAATCCATTCCGTGATTTTGATTCTAAGAAATGTCCAAAAGTTTTAAGTGTAAACTTTATAGGACTTAACAAGAACTTTTTATTTAGGAAAAATTGCTTAATCAGTGCCTAATGACTATGGATAAAATTTAATGTAAATCTGAAATATTTGAATTTTGAAATGAAAAGTTATTTTCGTATTATGTCGTTCGAAATTGCTTTAAAATATTCTAAAGAACTAGAATTTGAAAAATATTTATTTATTGTCGTCTAATTACTATTTTGTTTTTGCTTTTTTTTTAATTTTCATATTAGTTTATTCAAGCTGGAAATATAAAGTCATGTGCTGCATACGACAATAACTTAAACCACGTGATTAGCAGTTAAGTTAGGTTGACTTCACAACTTTGAAATCATTTAAATGTTTGAAATAGAATATTTTCTGTCCGTCAAGTGTAAATTTAAAATATAGCTCGATTCTTAGACGCCATTATTTTTTAAATTACTTATTTAGTTTACAATCTTAACATCAATCAATTATGCGTTGTCACTTTCCGGTAAGTTACGTGAGCAGTCAGAAAATGTTAACGTGAAATCATTTTTCCCCATGTTAAGAATGGCTTTTTTTTAAATCAAAAGCCATTCTTAACATTGAAAGGAGGAATTAATTGTCTGGCAGTTTTTGCTTCGGCATTTTCCGGTTGCTTACGTAACTTACCAGAAGCTGCCAACTGAAGTTGCCGGAGATTGGGTCGTAAACTGGATAAGTACTGTTTTTTTGTGCCATATGTTGCTTTTTGATCCAAAGGTTTTGTTTTTATTTTATTTTATTATCATTTTGTACTAGTTGGGGATGGGGCATTCTATCGGATGCCAGACATTCATTCGCTATTTCATATATTCTAACCGGGAAAGCATTTTAAGATTCTAATCGTCCACTTAAGTGTAATTGTTTGAATTTCTCTTGCACTTGGTTCACAAGGTATATTTGCCAAGCAGTTTTTTAAAAATTTTTTCAATGAGTCTGGTTGATATTATAATTATTGGAATGATGACGATCTTCCTAAGATTCCAGTTTTTTTCATGTCGTATATAAGACCTTGTTATTTCGTTATCTTTTCGCCCGCAGTTTTGTTTAAGCCAGCATCATTGAGAAGGCTAACTTCTACTAAGGTTGCTTCTTTCTCTTTCTTGTCCCATATCACTATGCCAGAGCAAATGTACATGGAAATCATTGCAAATATCAACACAATGAAAGATCCACTTCCACTGCCTAATTCTTACATTCTTCCAGACAACTAAACTCATTTTTAAAGTCAAAATTGTTGGTTTGTCACGCAGAAAGATTTCTATCTGTCCACACGTTCTAATTTGAAATAAAAGTTTTACTCATTCTCTAACATTTCCATCCATCTTTGTTAAACATAATATCAATCGTTAAACGCGTAGATTAAATAGACGCATCTTAAGAATGGATCCGTTCTTGTTATCCATATTATATTTCTCTTTGTCTGTCTTTCTGCCCGTTTCACTTTTTCTCGTGTGGATATTTGTTATGACAAGGCGCAACGAACTAAGTATTAATATTGCATGCACAGTGACGAATTAATAGGAATTAATCACCACAATACCACAATTACTCTCATTTTTTTCTCGTTGACTATTCTGCCGATCCGGCTGAAATTTTGTATGGACCTTTGTTATGATAAGGTGCAGCAAACTAAGTGTTATAGTATCCGTTCGATGCATAGTTAGGGATTAGTAGGGATTGATAGGGATTAATCATCACAATAGTTAAAAACTATTGTGATGATTAATCCCTGCTAGACTGTTTTGACTGAAATTTTGTATGGAGCCTATTTCTTATCGTGCAGTGAAGTAAAAGGTATCCGTTGGATTCACGGATAAAGATTAGTATGGATTAATAGGGATTAGTACTTAATTCTAAAACTAGCACATATTTAATCATATTCAGTCATCAATTCGTCATAAAGCCCTCATTCTAAGTCAACAAATAACTCTTCCTGTTTTTAACGGATTCAAAATGTCTACTTTATATCAATATTTTTTTTCTTTTTGTTTTTCTTCATTTTCCATCCGTGTTTTTGTTAATATACACTTTATTAATGCAATTATTTTCCATTTTGTCTTCATCCTCTGATTTAAGCGTATTTTGTCCGCAGCTGAACCAAAGCGGAAGTGACGTCAGGTGCAAAATTGTACGTTCAAGTCGGAAGCCATTTTTTAAGGAAAAAAATGCATTTCCGATAATTCCAACCAACAAAAAAGTATAGAAACGGGATGTGAGCGAAATTAAATTGACCTCGTTGACTTTTTTCTTTTTCATTCCACACTTCCACGGGTTACCTGCCAATAATTTAGAAATTGGTGATATCTTTCTTTTGGCAAGGTGGGGAGAGAAACAAAAACAGTTAGCCGACCGGAAGCTTTCAAAGCGGATAGATATAGCACAGACGTGTTGAATTCTTCGCTGTGATTAATGTAATATATGAGGAAATAATGAGTGAGTGAAGGGACGAAAGACGTAATAAAATAGAGAAGGGAGAGTGTTTGGTGCTTGTTGTTCGAAGTTCTAGCTTTGCTCCCACACATGTGTGGTGGATGCAAAAGGATAGATTGCAGTTGCATTTTTCGAAAGAAATTGCACTGAAAAGAAAACTGGGCCTTATAATCTTGTTATACAAACTAAATAATGTTAGGTAAACCAGAAGAATGCCTGACTTAAAGTTTGCAGTAAACGGTGTCCGGTCAGATTCAGTTCCTGATATTAAACATCATTCGTTATATAACTTCCGACGAGAGTCTCGGGTTCAAAACTTTATTAATGTATTTATTAAATTATTAGATGAAAGTGCAGACTAGTTGCCGATGCTCCATCTCTCTGAGTTAGAATTGGTTTCTAAATAATAACGTTTTCATTTCAACACGGCCAGAAGATTATTTAGAGTAAACTGGAGAATGTTATTTAGAAAGCCACGATTAACATAAACTTTTTAAAAAAAAATTTTAAAAAAAAATGAATTCCAATTAAGGAATAATATATATATATATATACCAATCGGTACGGACCCGACTATGGAAGATCAGATAATAAATAAACGTGGATTTATAAGATCAAAGAATCTAACCTTGATCGCCCTTCGGAGCCCGTGGCGCAGTTGATAGAGACGTTGAATCTCTACGGTTCCAGATGAGCATTGTCTGACGATAGCGATTTCAATCCCACCCAAAGCGTGCCAGAGGTTAATTGGTCAAAATGTGGTGAGACGACAACAACTACAGATGGCAGTGATGGCTGAGAATGCAGTTAGGAGATTCGAAGTTCCTATCCGTCGCGGTTACCAACATAAACTTTATTAACCATTCTGTATGTTTCCTAACAATTTTATTATACATTAATAAATAAATAAAATAGTAAAAAAAAAACTTGGCAGACCACAAGAGTAAGCGATCTAAGGCAGAAAATATTTAATATCAGGGACCAAATCTGATCGGGCACCGTTTACTGCGAACTTCGGTTCGGACGCTCTTCTTGTTTGACTAATATTATTAGTAAAAGATGAACTGAGTCTTTGACAGCACTTTCATCTATGGATGCTGGCAACCTTCACGTAGTCTATCCTATTAGCACCTTATTCTAAAGGAAACCAATGTAAACAATTCAATCAAGATGGCGAAAAAAGACGTAGTATATTCTTTAATAAAATTCCGTATGTCAGGTTTAAAAATATGAATGCATGTGTGTCTATGTGTTTCGTCGTATATGTATACCAAGTATGTGTAGTCGTCAGGATATCAGTTGGTAAGAATTAGGAATGAGTTTGTATTTGAGAACAATGGACAACCGTGACGAATATACGGCATTGTACCCCTATAAGTAGAGCAGTCATCTCTTTCTATTGTCTAATATATATGATTATTTGAGAAGAGATCATCAGCTTGTTGAGTGCAAGTGAAACTATTGTTTTCTGTTGAATTCGCAAGATTTTGGGTCAACGTTTACTTTAGATCCACTGTGTTCTGTTTATGCCCATACATATTAGCAGGGTAGCTGCGACAAGGATGTGACTCCTGACCACGCACTGACGGTCATTCACTATAAAGAGGCCATATTTTGCTCATCACATAGTGCTGGAATTCTCAGATATACTCTTAAAGATAGTAACTCCGCTGTTATGGGACCGATAAAGTGCAAATATAAATGCAGTGGTGTAAGCAAGTGCAACCTGGAAGCACATATAGTGGGGATGTTCTTTTCTCTACCCTGCAACCTCTCTCCCACAGAAGAGATGTTGCGAGCCTATCCTTGTTTTATCGTTATTTCCATGGCAGGTGCTCGTCTGAACTCCAATCTCTGGTCCCCCTCGCCAATCTTTCACGAAAAACACCCGTCTAGCTGAATCCACTGTGAAAAATTTCCCCCACTCTTTATCTGTGCCCAAATCAAAACGTGGATTCCATGAACAAAGCTTCTTTCTTAGAACTGCACGCCTGTGGAAATCTGTTTCGTCTGCCTGCTTCCCACCTGAATACAACTTGGATGTCTTCAAGTCCAACGTTAACAAATTCCTAATGAACCGCCTCCTTAAGTAAACACTTCATCAAATCGCCACACTAATGTACTGTACTTTCAATAACCCTTATCCCTGAGTGGCTTCCGGGCCTTGATAAGTGGTGACCACCGTGTAAAAAAAACTGATGATATGCATGGAAACCAACTTTTGAAAGCAAACCCTTTCTTCATGATAGAAATACATTTATAGGAACTCATCATAGGCTTAAAATAATTTTCTTAGGTAAGGAATGAAAAAGGCACATAGTGAGAAAACGCTAGAATACTATTGCTAACTGTAAGTCAATCGTAGTGATTTAAGTGCTTCTCATTGCAGTAAGATGTAACACAAGCCCGGAAGTTAGTGGAAAACAAACTAGTCAGGTACCGAAATAGTCGAGAATGGAGCCATCAACATTCTCACGAAGGAGAAGATACCTTTTTCCTTTTTTCTTTTCATTGGGGAGGTCATTTATTAGAATCGATTCAAATTATATCTCACTCAAAGAACAGCCTCATTAGCAGTGCGACAGTCTTTTGATTGACAGAATCAAGTAAAGTTCTAAACTTATATAGAAAATTATAAACACATATATATCTACAAAAAATAATTCATTAAAACTTGTTTACGCGAAATATCCATCTTTTACAAAACTAACTTCTGCTTTTATCGGTTCGGGTCAATTTATAGATATCGTTTTCCACCTTGATGCGAGGTTTTGTAGGTCAGTTGGTTTTATGGGCTTTTTAATTTGTTGATTTACCTGTTTATATGTTTATTGGTTAGCCTTTAGGTTTCATTATGGCCGACTGGCTGTTTTTTTTTCTCGATTTATTAAGCCGGACATTTAAAACGTAATCTTGAATTTGATAGATATACGCTATGATAGTGAAGTATTGATATTTCGTTGAACAAAGCTCTACTAAGAATAGCATTTATTATTTACTTCGTCTCCAGGGCGCCAGACACAAAGTCAGGTTTGCTTTTTAAAAGACAGCACACTGAGAGAAGCGGATCTTGGCCATAAAAATGTTTGAGTAGACCTGTCGGTATACCCCGATAGGGGCGCCTAACGTGAAGTATTTAGCTGACTATCACCGCAGGGCGAATCCAAGTTTGACGTAACGAAAATGGATTGGCTGAATGAGGAATCCAGACTTCTCACACATAGACTCCCTATAAGAGGATGTGCAGGGAGTTTTTTCGCCAGTCGAGAAGCTGGTTGAGAGCAGAAACCCTCATGTAATTTGGAAGTCGGGTCTGTCCACTCCACCACCCGCGCTACGCCCCCCCCCCGTTATCTGACCGTTAGATAAAGAGAGGGGAAGGAGACAAGCGGTTGTCAAAAAAGGGATCTGTTTGGGTCTAAGCAGGCTGCTTGTTGAAAGAAAAAAAAATATTGCATGTTTTTTTCTTGTTTCATTACTTTTAAATATCATTTTTTCTTTTGTATTTTTTATTTAATAATTAATCTTTAGAAAAGAAAATTCAAAGATTTACGTCTGGAGTCAATTGCTGAGATCGGAATTCGTGATTAACTCACAAACCAATGATACCAATTGGAGTAATTTCTTTCAAGAGACAGCAAGCAGGAGAGAGGGACGGTCAACCTCGCGACCGCGAGCTACGGCCAGCGGCATGCGTATTCCTGGAGACTTAAGATGTTCACTTTGTTTTGTTTTGTTTTTTATTTTTTTAATTCTTTTATTTTTTTTTTAAAGTTTTGTTCTTTTTGTGCGAGCCACTGTTGAAGCAGAGAAGAGAGAAATCCCACATCAACTCCATCATCGTCGAACTGACCGAGACCACGCTATTGGGCTTTCGTGGGTGTTCCGAAATCGGAACCACCTAGGGCTATACTTATGTATCGGTGAACATTGCGGTCTCCACCGTGTTATATTGGTGCTTTCGTGACCAGGATGTGACGTTTTAAAAAATTTTTAACTTCGAGTTGCATAACAGGCCGTCATCGTGTTATATTAGTCCCGTTTGGCCAGGAAGGAGGGACCGGAGTCTTGATCGTGTTATAAAATTGATAAGCGGTGATTCCTAAATAAAAAAAAAATAAATAAACACCAAAATGCACATTTGCTTACATTTAAATGGCTTCGAATTTAAAATTTGCGTAGCGTTTAATTTTTAAGGAGAAAGGCGTTTCACTTTTACATCATCTGAAAGGAAGTTTCGAGACACACAGCAAATGACAAGATTATTTACGGAATCAACTCTCAAGAATGTACACAAGTGCTGGGCGTTTCTCAAGAAGTATTTTCTTTTTGTCTTTACTTTTTTTTTAATTTTCTGGCAGCGTGTACGTGAATGGTGGCTTCATGGAAAACGACAAAATCTCAGGAATCGTCTAACAATCAAGATACTTTCTGAACCGAATAAAATCATCGGATTGTTGAATATCATTCTGGGTAACGCATATGGAGCTGGATGCACACACGTAAATATTGTGGAAATCTTCAAGCCAAGAAATGTCATCAAAATTCATAACAATTAAAAGAAGAGTGCAGATGCTTTGAAATCAACATTCTTCAACTAACAAGTTTTGAAAAGAGTCATATTGAAATTTGGCCCTGGACGAATTTAATAAGGGCCAGTGAAATGCGCCATGGTAAAACTAAATTCCTATCTAAAGTTTTTGTAAATAAAACAAATGCCAGCCAAGGAAGAAGAGTCAGAGAGAAGAAGGGCACCGAGACGACCGGTTGTTATTCGGTGTCACCCACAACACTCCATTACGCCCCATCTCTCTCTCTCTCTCTCTCTCTCTCTCTCTCTCTCTCTCTCTCTCTCCATAGCACATTGAGAAAGAATTGAACAGAAAATAAATTGTCACTCCATTTTTATAAACTTATGTCAAGTGTTTTTTTCTTTTTGTGAAACAACTAATTGTCTTATATACATTCTTCAAGAACTTTAACTCTATTTAACAGATTAAATAGACGACACAGTTAAAAACTAAAGAACTACAGCATAACGTAATAATAAAACTAATGGTTGGTCACTGTTTCATATTGTAACGGCCACAGAAACAAAATATAGGCTTATTTTGCGATCATAAGAGTAGTAGTTGAGGGGAAAAAATCAGAAGCTCACAGTATTAATGCTGGAGCCCCTCAGGGGTCCATCCTGGGCCCAACTCTATTCCTGATCTACATTAATGATCTTCCAAATCACATTCTTACATCATTTGTAGACATTTATGCTGATGACACTACCATTTATGGTAGCACATCTAAGACAGTAAACGACCAGGTTCTCTCCGATTCTCTCTCCTCTGATCTTGAGCAAGTGGTACAATTGGGAAGGGAGTGGCTAGTTACTTTTAATGCATCTAAAACCAAACTTCTATCTTTACATCATCAACATTCTGATCGACATCTGGCATCAATTGATATTAATGGCTCTCATCTTAAGGAGGCCTCAAGTTTTGAAAAGCTTCTGGGCTTGACCGTTACTCCTGATCTTAAATGGAACACGTACATCAAATCTGTTGCCAAGGCCGCTGGAAAAATAGTGGGATTTTTCTATCGATCCAGTAGATATCTTACTGCTGATGCAATTCTCTATCTATATAAGAGCCAGGTACGTCCAAGGATGGAGTACTGTTGCCACATCTGGGCAGGAGCTGCTAGAAAGGACTTGTCCTGCCTTTGATAGAGTTCAAAATAGGCTTCGTAGTCTCGTAGGAGATGTCCTTTTCTCTTCCCTGCAACCTCTATCTCACAGAAGAGATGTTGCGAGTTTGTCTCTGATGTATCGTTATTTTCATGGAAAGTGTTCGACTGAGCTTCAGTCTATGGTCCCCCCCTCGCCAAACTTTCACAAGAAACACTTGTCTAGCTGAAAACACTATCAATAATTTCCCCCACTCTTTATCTGTGCCTAAACCTAAACGTAGATTATATGAACAAAGCTTCTTTCTAAGAACTGCACGCCTGTGGAATTGTCTTCCGTTTCCTGCTTTCCGGCTGGTCGTCTTCAAGTCTAACGTAAATAAGTTCTTGATGAGCCGTTCCATATAAGTTAACAAATTTACCGAATTTTCATTACTAATGATTACTATATTGTCCAATTTCTACTGTACACTCTTTAACCCTTATCCTCGAGTGGACTCTTGGCCTTGATAATATGGTGATACCTGTGTAAAAAAACATATATGCGAAAAAATGTTTTCGTATTCAAACCAAAATCTCCTAGCTTTACACTATGATAAAGGAAAACGTTTTACTCGAACCACCCTCGTTGCTGGAGTCTGTCGCTTTGGGTGAAGTGTTTTCGTATGTAACGATATCCGACTTGTGTGTGTACGGCAAATTGATGATTAGATTAAGAACGACACAAATTACTTTTTCGTGAGAGATTAAGTTAAAGCAAATTAAAATAGCGGCATTTTGAATATTGTCAGTCTATTAACCGGGCTTTCGAGTTAGTGTTGATTGTTTCCTCCTTTGTCCTTGAATAGTTTTCATGATCTTATTTTTATCTTGCGACTTCTGATGATCATCTTGCACGATACAAAACGATTATGAACCATCGATACTGCTCACATTGCAAAATAATATGATGGCTAACGACTGTATCCTGTTGAATGGAATTTAACTAATCACTAAACACACACACATACACATACATATATATATGCATATATATGTGTCTGTGTGTCTGTGTGTGTGTATTCAAAAAGATGAAGTGTAAAGTTACATAGAAAATGTATGACATTATCAAGTCAAAAAAGTAACAGAAAGGAGAATAAAGGAGGAACCTATTTAAGCTATGGCATTTCGAAGGTAAATTTTTGAAAAAAATGTGCAAAAATTTTTTAATATTTTTTTAATTTTTTAGTTTTTAAAATTTTTTATTTTAATTTATTTTTTAAATTTTTTAAATATTTTTTGATTTTTTAGTTTTTAAATTTTTTTTATTTTAATTATTTTTATTTAATTTGATTAATTTTTATTTTTTATTTTTTAAATGTCTTATTACTTTAATTCTTTTTATATATAGAATTTTTGTTTTTGTTCTTTGGTTCTTTTCTCTTTTGTCATCATAATATTTAAATATTTTTTTCCAATTCTATTTAAAAAAATGTCCCATTTTTAATCTGAACGTTTTTCAAGCCAGTGTTGTCTTTTCACCTTTAAATTTGTATAATGCCGGCTTTTCCGTCTATTATGACGAGAAGCTTCGAAATATCATAACCTAAAAATGATGCTTCCTTATTCCTCTTTCTGTAACCGTTATTGACTTTATAATGTAGCAACGTTTCTATGTACATTTGCTCTTTATCTCTTTAACTTATTGTACTGTTTGCTCCACTTAACCGAGTAGAGTTTTTATAATCTAGATAGGTTTTCCTAATCATTGAAAATTTAATTTTCAGCTTTTTTTTTACATAGGCATCACCGCTTATAAGGTCCCAGAGGCACTCGAGGATAAGGGGTAAAGAGGGTACAGTAGTAAAGTGGACAATCTTTATCACTATATATATATATATATATATATATATATATATATATATATATATATATATATATATATATATATATATATATATATAAGATCAATAATTGTGAAATTATAAATCAGTTTCAAAAGCAGAAACAAAAATAAAATTGTATATTTATTTATTTATTTGCGGACTATTACCCTCATCTTCATAGTTGTTTCGCGAGGTTTCGGCGAACTATTCTTCTGGTCTTCGTCAGGTGGTTATCCGTGACAAGATAGGAATGCTGGGTCTCTTGACTGTATCTTCAGTAATTACTGCCTTCCATAGTTGTTGTCGTCTCATCCCGTTTTGGCCAACTAATCGTCTGGTCGGCTTTGGGTAGGATTGAAACTGTTATCTTCAGACAATGCTTACCTGAAACGTAGAGATCCAACGTCTCTATCCACTGCGCCACTCGGGTAGTAGATAGAGGCGTTAATGATACAGTTAACAGACTCGGCATGCCTATCTTGCCGCGGTTAACCATCAAACGAAGAAAATAAGGATAATAGCAAATAAATAAATAAATAAATCCACCAGACTAGATGAATTCTTTTCCTGAAATCCAATAACACCAAGACACAATAAAAAAATGTATACTATAACATGTTTAATTGTAAAATTAATATTTTAATGTCTTTAATGACTGTACTAACGTGATACGCATATAAAGCGATTAAGAATTAAAAATTAAAAATAAACAAAGATGAATGTACACAATGTTTAATGATTTTTTTAAATTTGACCCATACCCCTTAAAAGCAATTTTAACCAGCTGAAGACCCATATTAGAACAGCCCATAAAATAATCCAATCATGTGAGGCCTCTAGCGCCGCTCTGCGACTTTTAGCTTCGGAGTAGATAGAGTTTGAAAATATGGAGATAGGCAGACAGACAAACAGATCCAAAGACATACAGACAGACAGGCAGACATATAAACGTTTATATATTAGATAACACGTTTAATTGGAAAATTAATTTTCTGTGTTTCTTTACTGACTTAAGATTTTAGTTGTAAAGAGAATTTAATGGGACACTCTTATATCTATGCATCTAATATGGCGATCAAGCGTTAGCCTGTAAAAGGGACCCCTGACTTCTGAGAACTTCGATTAAAGTAAAATTAAATAAAAAGGGGATCAAATAACTGGTATTAAAAAGAAACATTCGGAAACGAGTAAAACTGCCGACAATTATTTTCTCGTTTAGCTTTATATAAAATTTTCATAACGTCTTCTTGCCAATTTAAAAGCTATAAATCAGTGCTTTATGATACATATCTTTCTTGATCTTCTTTGATCATTTAGGCAACATTTAGGATATCAGTTCGCATTCTTCAGAATTACTATACCAATCGGTCATTCAACTTATGAATCGAATAAAACTGTTGTTTTATCCTCAGGATTAGTAATGCTTCACGCAAGATCGCGACCATTTACGGTCTCCGCGAATTATGCAACGCATTGGTGTATAAGTTTCACATATATTTAACTTATTAAAATAATTTGCCTTTTCTTAACTTGAAATTCTTGTAGGTAGCAAAAAATAATTTAATTGCCAGACAACGCAACATACGGACATCATTTAATTCTACTTTGCTTCTAGGTCGTTATGCTGTTTTTCAGAAGTTTAAATACGTTAGTTTACAAAAGAATTAAGATCCGTATAGTTGCCGCCGATGTTTCATTTCGAATGAATCAGATGAAATTTGTTGATATTCGTTTGCCGTGATAACTTTCTAGTTAAAAATTCTTTTTAGAACGTCGGTACTTACGAAAGAGACCACGTGAAGGTTGTCAACGTGAAAGCGTTTTTGTGGAACAAATTGGATTCAGACTTGGTACACACAGGTTATCAGTCTACGTAATTAATAACTAAGCCACTTTCACCTCACCATAGTTGTGGAAATCTAAATGGGGATTGTTGGTTTACCGGATGATGTGCAATTTTACTAATTATCTTTTGCTGTATGCACAACATGCTACTAAATTTATTTACTTATTTACGCACTGTTATTCTCATCTTCATAGTTCTTGTTTAACATTTCGGCCAACTATTCTGGCTTCTTTTTGTCGAACTCTGGCATCTTTCTCTTAAACTATGGCATGTTTCTGTTGAACTTTGGCATCTTTTTGTCGAATTCTGGCATCTTTCTGTCGAACACTGGCATCTTTTTGTCAAACTCTGGAATCTTTCTCTCGAACTCTAGCATCTTTCTGTCGAACTGTAGCGGCTTTTTGTCGAACTCTGTCATCTTATTGTCGAAATCTGGCATCTTCCTCTCGAACTCTGGCATATTTCTGTCGAACTCTGCCAGGTATTTGTCGAAATCTGGCATGTTTCTGTTGCACTCTAGCATCTATTTGTCGAACTGGAATCTTTCTTTAGAACTCTGGCATCTTTTTTGTGGAACTCTGGCATCTTTTTGTCGTACTCTTGCAGTTTTCTCTGAAACTCTGGCATCTTTTTGTCGAACTAGTTCATCTTTCTGTCGAACTCTGGCATCTTTTTGTCAAACTCTTGCATCTTTTTGTCGAACACTGGCATCTTTTTGTCGTACTCTTGCATCTTTCTCTTAAACTATGGCATGTTTCTGTTGAACTTTGACATCTTTTTGTCGAACTCTGGCATCTTTTTGTCGAACTCTGTTTCTTTCTGTATAAATCTGGCATCTTTTTGTCGAACTCTGGAATCTTTGTCTCGAACTCTGGCATCTTTCTGTCGGACTCTGGTATCTTTTTTGTCGAACTCTGGCATCTTTTTGTCGAACACTGGCATCTTTCTGTCAAACTCTGGCATCTTTCTGTCGAACTCTGCCATCTTTTGTAGAACTCTGGTATCTTTCCGTAGAAATCTGGCATATTTTGTCGAACTCTGGCATCTTTTTGTCGAACGCTGGCATATTTCTCTCGAATACTGGCATCTTTCTGTCGAACTCTGATATCTTTCTGTCGGACTCAAGAATGTTTCTGTCAAATTCCTGAATCAGCACGAAATTTCGAACGGAACTCTTTATTTAATCCATGAGGTTAGTATGCTCTCGTTCTGTCAGCCATAACTGGTTGGAAGTTCAAGAGAATTTGAAATTATATTTGGAGTCTCTTATTATGTATCTCTATTTATTACTGCATATTATTACTATACACACATATACACAAAGATATGCAGATATATATGTGTGTATGCGCGCGCATACACACACACACACATATATATATATATATATATATATATATAGTAGAGCGAGAGAGAAAGAGATTTAGATCATGCTACCTCCGTAGAGTAAATAAATTCCCGTTCGAAATTCCGTGAAGATTCCCGAGTTCTACATAAAGATTCCCAAGTTCGACAAGATACACCTGAAGAAAGTTAGAGTTTACATTGACCGAAAGTTTGTGTAAATCACACTGAAGATGAGGATAGTAGTCCGAAGAATCCACATGATACGAATAATCTATCCTCATCTAAAAAATTCCGAAACCTTCAAATGTGTCTGTTTTTAAATAATCATCTATTCACGTCGTTGACTCAAAGCAAATTTATTATGTAATTTAACAGGAAGATCACATTAAACCTGATAATTATTTATATAGGGAGATAGATGGGAAAGGTGATATTCTTCAAGATTACGCCGATAATCGGTAATTTGACAAGCGCATATAATAAACTGTTGTTTCATTCCTAGATTAGAAAGGCACGTTTTATGCAAGACGGCAAACCATTTACGGTGTTCGTAAAGTGTGTAACAAATTGATGTATACGTTTTCACATCTATTTCACTTCTTAAAAGAAATTATATATTCTCTATTCGAAACTTATGCAAGTAGTTAAATGATTTAATTGCCAGACAACATATGCAGACGGGCAGCATTTAACCATACTCAAATTACACGTTTCCATGTATTTGTAATCTACATCTTTCGTAATACACTATTTTACAAAAGAATTAAGGCAGGGATAATTGTGGAAGTCTAATCATGGGATGCTGATTCATAAGATGCTACGTTTATTTTTTTTACTATTTGTGGACTGTTATCCTCATCTTCATAGTTGTTATTGTTTCACCACTTTTCAGCCAACCATTCCTCTGGTCTTCTTCAGGTGACTAACCGCGACGGGATAGCGATGCTAAGTCTCTTAACTGTATTCTCAGCCTTCCTTAGTTGTTGTTGCCTCATCACATTTCGGCCAACTAATCCTCTGGCCTGCTTTGAATAGGATTGAAATCGCTATCTTCAGACTAACCGTGACAGGATAGGAAAACGTATGCTCACTCGGAACTGCAGAGATTCAACACCTCTATCAACTACCCCTCAAAAGATTAAACAAAAATAATTAAATAATAATATTAATAATAATAATAATAATACTTGGGAATTCTGGAAGCGGACACCATCAGAGCAACAGAAATGAAAGAGAAAATTGGAAAGGAATACCTCAGGAGAACAAGAAAACTCCGGGAAACGAAATTATATAGCAGAAACCTAATAACAGGTATAAATACATGGGCAGTATCACTAGTAAGATACTCTGGGCCGTTTATAGGGTGGACAAAAGAACTGAGACAACTCGACCAGAAAACCAGGAAACTCATGATCATGCATAATGAACCACACCCAAAGGACGATACTGACAGACTGTACGTGAAAAGGAAAGACGGCGGAAGAGGACTGATCTGTATAGAGACTGTGTGAAGGACGCGAAAAAAGAACTAGAAAAATACATAATGCAAAACACTGAAAGGATAATTATGACAGCGAGAGACACCGAAAAAAAAATAACAAAACAGAAAACAGAGAGACAAACGACAAAACGAGAAAAGAGAAATGGAAAGAGATACAGTTCCACAGAAGATCCATAAGAATGACAAAATATGAGAATAACGAAAACGCCAGGACATGGATGCGAAAAGGACATATAAACCGAGAAACTGAATCTCTAATAACTGCAGCACAAGATAACTCGATAAGAACCAACCATATCAAAGCAAGTATCGATAAAACACAAGAAAACAGCAAATGCAGACTATGTGGACAGAGAGACAAAACGATAAACCATATAGTAAGTGAATGCAGCAAACTGGCCCAAAAGGAATACAAAAACAGGTATGACGAAGTGGGGAGGGCGGTGCACTGGGAATTATGCAAACAAATGCATTTTGAGCGTACAGACAAATGGTGCAAGCAGAAACCCGCAACAGCACTCGAAAACGAGAACCACAAAATCCTATGGGACATGAACATACAGACGAACAAGCCCATCCAAGCTAGAAGACCAGATGTCATAATAATTAACCAGAAAGAAAAATCCTGTCAAATCGTAGACTTTGCTGTCCCAGCTGACCACAGGGTGAGTATGAAAGAAAAAGAGAAACGAAGCAAATACACAGAGCTAGCCAGAGAGTTAAAAGGGATTTGGATGATGAAGAAAATCAAAATAGTACCGATAATAGTAGGAGCACCAGGAACAATTCCGAAAAACTTCAAAAAAAGAATGGCAGAAATTGGAATCAGAGGAATAACTGCAAAAATATAATGCCTAACGATAAAGAAAACGGATGAAATATTAAGGAACCCCCTAGAATGTGGGGAATAACACAAGACAATATAACAAAGAAGCGTTACAGAGAATGAAGAACGCCGAAGCTGCATATCTACAAGTTCTACACAACCATCATTCATCCCCATTGTCTCATCACCTTACCCCCCCCCCATAGAAAAGTGATACCAAAGAGCTGAGAAGGGTCAAGGAGGATGGAAAGACCGAGGAGAGAGCGCTGGCCACACCTCCGCTGGACAAGCGCGAAGAGAACTGGGATCGTGGGGAGGCTTAGTGCCACTCAAATTCCAGTATAAACCAATGGCCACTACCAGCGAGAAATCAATGGTATGAGGCTGTTGCGATGACGCAAATTTATGTGCAAATGCTATCGAAGGAGGTGGAGAGAGCTGGACGTCTGGGGAGACTTGTTGTCACTCAGCTTCCAGAGAAAACCACAGGTCTCCAATCAGATTTTTGATGACTTTTGTGAATGCTCCATATGAGCCAATAATAATAATAATAATAACAATAATAATAATAATATATAAGATGCTACGTATTTTTTCACTAATTATTTTTAAGTAGTTTTATCTACAGCCTCGTCACAAACGTATAATTTTTTAAATAAAATGTGAGCATACGTTTTTCTACCTAATCTAAGATATATATTCAAATTATATGCATGATGGTAAAAAGTCTTTTCATAAATACTAGCGTGACCTGTAGAAATACTACAGTGACATTTTCATATGTAATATATTGCTGTTGGGCATTCTGTTGGCGTTCAGCGAGAATGAAGACCACGTGATATTATAGTAATATGGTTAATAGAGCGTTAGAATATATCAGCTTCTACGGTTTATCTCCAAGATCCTTACCGGAGTCTATGATATAATTCCATTGTATGGACGTCCGGCGTGAACGGAAACCCCACGATATGATTATGCCCTTTTTAGAATGAACAGATACTAAACTTGGATCAACCATTACAGGAATTGCCTGTATTTTTGAGATGATGTGTTTAGTGTTTCTAGGACCACTCGGCCATGTGTCACTAGTGACACATGGCCGAGTGGTCCTAGATGTTGTGTCAAAGTTTACAGTTACCCAAAGGTGCTGAGTTCAATCCTGAACGAAAGCAGTGAAAAGTAACATTCAAACAGAGAATCAGCAACTATGTCACAGAGCCTAGCTGGAGTCCGAACACGGTACCCCCGTAATAATAATAAAGGGTTGGGTTCGAGACTCCTAACAAACGGTTCCCCAGTTCGATACAAAACACCTGATGAAGGCCGGAGGGCAAAACGGCCGAAACGTTGTAACTATAACAACCAAGATGAGGAAGTCAGTCCGACAATCTCAATAAATGAAAGCCATTACAGGGTTAAACGATAACATTGTCGCCCTAAAAAAGACGACATGATTTCATTTCCGTTTGAAAAACATCGGTTTTCTTTTTTTTTTTTTTTTTTTTTTTTTTTAAGCAATCTACTAGTTGGTCAGTTTGTACTAATCCCAAGAGCGATAAAAGCATTCTAAATAACCTTTGTGTGAAATTTGCAAAAGATAGGCTCAGCCGTTTCAGAAACTATGAGGAAGGAACTCACTGTGACTTTTAGGTTGGTTGTTATTGTTTTACGGCATATCAACCCTTTTCGGGTTATTTAATGCCGAATCCAAAGATTTTGAAGAAAACTTTTTTAATAGAATATATTTGTTGTTTTCAAGTCTGTTTCTATTTAAGCCATAGTTGGGACCCTAACAGGTACTACCAGTCCGGGTCAGAGTGGACCTGAAAGTAATGGCAATTAAAGAGTGGCTCCACACTTCCCAAAGCCCGCAAGCTGGGGCCTCACCACTGGATACAGTTTAAGGTCATTTCCAGGACCAACTGTGACTCTTAAATAATAGTAAAGATAACTTATGCTGAACGATAATCAATTACTAAGAATAACAATTATATATATATATATATATATATATATATATATATATATATATACATATATATATATATATATATACTAGCAAAAGTACCCGTCGTTGACTGGGTTCAAAAACAGCCTACAAAAAATGGACTCTGATTTATGAAAGTGTGATAGGTTATTAAAAGGAAGGGTTCTAAAGAGATTGCTTTGAATTTGGGGGTATCAAAACCAACGCAAAATATGATGAAAGTAAAAATAAAATAGATAAACCCAATAATTTATTATACCATACCTGTTCACACTGAAACACTTATCACAATATTCTGTGGATTTATATTAAAAAACCTTGTTACACTTTGTGACATATTTCCATTCTATGGAGGTCAGGCGCGAAAGAACACCCCATAGTTATATTATACCATAAAACTGAAACATAATTAGTAAAGTATACTTACGCAGATAGATATGAAAAGTCTTTATTAATGTTTATGCCTATTTCCATTCTATGGAGACCAGGCGCGAACGCAACCCCACAATTTTATTATACCATCCCTATTTAAGTTAAAACATACTTATCAAAGTATTATTATGTACATCTTTATCAAACACACTTGTAAAAGTTTTTTTTTAATTTTTAAATTTTTCATTTCCCTACTTTGTGGACCAGGCGCGTATGAAGACCCCACAAGTGTAATGAATCATTGATGCCAGATCAAACATGCCCATTCCTGTGTTTCGATATATCTACTATCATTATATGTGATCAGTTTTCTATAATAGTCAACCATATAGGAGTCTATTCGTGACCAGACACACATAGGCGTTCAACTTTATATATATATATATATATATATATATATATATATATATATAATGTCGCTCCTTTTTTTTTAGTCCGATGAAGTGGTATACTTGAATTGGGATTCCACTAAAACATGTATGCACATATGTAACCAATAAAGTTTGCATAATAACAGGGAATATACAAACTCTGCCCTGCATTGAGCACTCTTTAACGCGAGTTTAATTGGATTTACATCCAGGAAACCAATCTATACAACCATTATACACACACACACACACACGCACGCACATCCACAAACACACACACACACACACACATAAATATATATATACATATATATATACATATATATATATATATATATATATATATAGTCATTAACATAATGTACTGTTTCACTGTATCACAGCTCATCAGTGCGGCTGGAAAGGCAACTGCCGCAAGCCAGGATGAAAACCTGACCGCCCAAATGACAGTCAATATATATATATATATATATATATATATATATATATATATATATATATATATATATATACTATTATTTTACACAAAGGTAATTTATATGTCATTATATTTTTTTTTTTCTTATTAATCAATTCAATTTACGATAAAATAATTTAAAATCGCCGGTTTAGACGAGGTTTATAAGAACAAGGAGTATTGCAGTTATGAAAAGCTCAGGTGTTGTTAACCTATAGCTATATATAGATATAGGTCTAGTCAATATATATATATATATATATATATATATATGTATATATATATATGTATATATATATTGTGTACAGAAAGTTGTTAGATGAGACAAGTCATTGGTACCGTCGGTTTCAAGCCCGATAGTTAGGGCCGATTAAGATATCTATATCAAACTCTCTTGAGCCAATACTCGTCTATAGACGAGTATTGGCTCAAGAGAGTTTGATATGGATATCTTAAACGGCTACGTATTTGGCTAGTAAAATGATCAAAGGGAGATAATCAGCCTTTATGCTGTTTTATATAATATAAAAGAATCTTATTGATAGTCATTAAATAAAATTAATAATATTTTAATCATTTATTTATTTATTGAAATTAATAAAAATAGTAACATGCAAAGGTTAAATTTAAATAGATAATATACGATTATTTTTACGATTAAATTTAAATAGATAATATACGATTATCTTCCTTTATTTTTTAAAATCTATTATTTGATTTAAAATAGGCGTTACTGACCTATTCTAGCCGTTAAAGATATTCTATTGGCGTTCACTTTGAAAATTCAATATTTCAAGCATTTATAAGTTACATCTAACATCCAAATGAATGCTTTGACGATAATTACGATTTTCAAATGGCGAACCATTAGAAGGTAAATATATATATATATATATATATATATATATATATATATATATATATATATATATATATTTGTTAAATTTTCTTAAAAACATATTATTATAACCTTACATTTAAACCAAATTCAGCTTTATAATTTTATTCTAATTTTTATTCTCAGCTTATCTTACTTTGTTTATCAACATCAATAACTAACTATTTTCCTTTATATTGTAATATTTTCCAGATACATCTGCCTTACTTAAAAAAATGCTATGTTTATTTATGGTGTCTTTTATAAAACAAAAATGGCACCCAATATTTTTGCTGATGAGGAGACTTTGTTTCATAAAAAAACTATATATTAAAATTATTGTCCATGAGTTAATGTCTATTGCAATAAAAACATCGTTTCCGAAACGATCGTACACTTTATTAGCTTTGTTGTGTTCCTTCTTATGAAACAGATTTTTTAATTTATAATTTGAATTTGAATTATAAATTATCAATCACCTTACCAAATATTAAAGTAACTCTAGAAGATGTGCCTATTATACATCTGCATTACAACGAGCACTGTTCTTTTCTTGTATTTTAATTAAATTAGTGATTTTGCCATCATATTAAAATATACTCTGCTCTTTAGACTACTGTTCTAACCCCCTTTATATATATATACGCGTGTGTGTCTGTGTGTGTTCTTACGTGTAGCAGAAACTTACAATTTCATTCCTGTTAATTCGTAGAATATACATATTGTGTACATTGACATTTTCTCGGGCAACTTAATATGATTTCCCTCTGAAATAACTTCTTACGGGGTTATACTTCGGGTTCCAATACATCAAATCATCAACCATTATGAACACATTTTTTAAAAAAACTGAAGACAACTACACGTGAAATATCATTACAAATTCCTTCTCTAATACATGAGAAAAATTCAAATTAATTTGCTCAGGAAACCGGAGTGTTCCACCTGAACAGCGGCGTGATCGTCGAATCATGTAAATGAGATTTTAGTCTGTGGAATTACAAACGTATTGCGCGTTACGCATTACTCTATCGCATCAGTTATCAGTTTCGTAAATGTACGTTAATAATTTTCTTCTTTTTTTTTTGGCGGAAACGCTTCGAGCTTTGCTAAAAGTAAGATGATAGTTTCCGTACGATATGCAATTATAATAGTTAAACGATAGACCCAGTCTTTATTGTCTGTATGGAGAATCTTATGAATTAAATGTAAGCCGACTAAATCTAATTATTTTGTCGTTTTTGTTGGAGTTGTCTTCCTTGATTTAACAGAAAAAATAAACGAGAGAGTTATTTTTCTTTAGGTTATAACAGATGTTTTATTCCGCAGTTTAATGCATTCACAACTAGACAAAGTAGTTCCTTTCTGTCATCTGTATCTACCACGCACAGGTTAAATAACATTTGCTTACGTCATCCGATTTAAACTCTAAAGTCAACAGCTTACCCATCCCCCCCTTCTTTTTTTCCGACAATACTATTTTTGGTGGCCGTATTTCTTTAGCTACTTACGTTATAGACCAAGGATGTTTTTGTTTCTAAAGTAAATCCTTATTCTTTTCATTTATCCAAAACTCTTCTGTGTGGGATCCGGCTTAAAACTCTGAGTTTTCCCTTTTACTGGTATATAAATACGATATACATAAGACGCATCGGGTAAACTGTTGATCTCAAAGTCAAACTAGAAAGTTGTTCAACGGATCGATTGGTGTTCAAAAATATCTTGATAGGATGGGAAGTGGAATTGTTTATAAAAGAAAGCAGTAGGTATAAACAATATAATATTACCTATTACTCCTATATTAATAATAAGGATAATATACTACATTAAATGTCTTGTAATGATGCAAAAATATAGCCTTCACATATATATCATGTATATATATATATATATATATATATATATATATATGGAACTTTGTGTGTGAGAGAGAGCGAGAGAGAGAGAAAGAGAGAGAGAGAGTGATAAACAGTATCCTATGAACTCCAAATCTTCTGCACCAATTTATATAAAATTTCACACAAATGTGCTTTATGTATCTGGCAGTGTTCTTAGGTAAGCTTTGGGCATGATCAAAAATCCGATAATTGGGAGGGAAGTTGCAATTACCTAATTATTTGGTTACATTACGCCATTTTGAACCCATTTTATATATTATTTATAATGGAAAATATTCCAACAGATTGTTGCAATGGGTATGACCCAAAGGGTCACGGCTTGCCTAGTGTACGCATATACGCGTGTATATTAATATGATAACGTTTTTTCTTCTGAACACGTGCCCGTATGTGCTCAGCGCGTACTTTCTTCTTTTGATTCTTTCTCCAAAAAACGATGATAAAGCAAAACAAGACACAATGGAAATGAACATAATCAACGAATAACAAAACAATAAAAGCTAAAAAAAAAAAAAAGAAAAAAAGAAAGAGAGAGATTAATCAAAATTGTACAAATAAATGAAATGTATAAACAGGAAATACGTTCAGGCGTTGGGCGAGAAGGGAAATTCTAGTTTGTTAAAAGTCGTAAAAAAATAGAAATGGAATTAAACGTGAACCGAAATATGAAAATGAGGTTTGATTAAAAAAGTGAAATGATGATCGAGGTAGATAGACGGAACGAAGATAAGAAAAACGTTAGGGTATATGCCGATATTCCCACATGAAAGATCTACCAGTTTTAACATCGGACCCGAAAACAAAAAGGATGTTTATCGCACTCGTCAGGGCTTTAATCTTTGGTCTCCCCTCGCAAAAAAGTGAAAAAGAAACATGGCGACGGATAGAGCATGAAAATATACGTAATGGCCATGGAAAAGATCACGTGGGATATGCAAATGTGACAAGATAGAACGTGTATTAAAATTTCAGTGGATGGAGTTTCTGCGCAGACGACTGAAAAAAATATTTGTTGTTGAGATACAACGAGAAAACCTCACCCCTGTATAGCTTTTTACAGAAGGTACTCGTCCAGCTACAACCACTTCCAACAACCTCTCGCACTCTCTATTTGAGCCTAATTCTAAAAACAAACTCCATGAACAAAGCTTCTTTCCTAAAACTGCCCGCCTGTCGAACTTTGTTCCACTGACCTGCTTCCCAACTAACTAAAACATGGTCGCCTTCAAGTCCAATGTAAACAAGTTTTTGTTGAGACCTCCCCTTTCATAATTAAATTAAACCAAATTTTCACTACAAACGATCACTACGATGTTATCTCAGTGACCACCGTGCAATGATTAACCCTTATCTTCAAGTGAAAAAAAGCCATCATAAAAAAGACAACAGACAGAACAGGAAACAAAACGAAGTTATCCGACCAGTAATGGCTGGCGTATATATAACAAAAATGGTAATTATTAAAAACCTGAAGAGAGTGCTCAATACTATTTGCAGAGCATATATATATATATATATATATATGTAGAAATATATTTTCTTTTATATATCAATCCTTATATAAGGAGCTCAATGTGATTACAGAGTAATATAGAGAATAAATGAGAAAAAGTTATATTCTAAAATTCATGATGTTGACCATCTTATGATTTATTCCTTTAATTCAGTTGCCTTATACAATTCTTGACAGTATCTGTTTCGTAGCGCAAAATCAATCGTGTGTAGGTTTAGTTTTCCCGTAATCATTATATAACTACCCACAATTATGCAATTTATAACATATATATATATATATATATTATATATATATATATATATATATATAATATCTTTGAAAGAAATAGATATATATTTATTGAAAAAAAACATACATCTCGTTATTTGCTTTATTTTAAAAATCTTCATATTCAGATATGTAACGACATCTTCAGGTGCCAATACACACGCACACACACATACACACACACACACACACACACACACACACACACACACACACACACACACATATATATATATATATATATATATATATATATATATATATATATATATATATATATATATATATAATTACCGACAGGGCAGTGAAAAAGAAACATGGCGACGGATAGAGCATGAAAATATACGTAATGGCCATGGAAAAGATCACGTGGGGTATGCAAATGTGGCAAGATAGAACGTATTTAAAATTTTCAGTGGATGGAGTTTCTGCGCAGACGACTGAAAAATGTTTGTTGTTTAGATACAACGAGAAAACCTCACCGCTGTATAGAACTTTCTACTCCAATAGTTTCTTCCCCAGAACCGCTAGACTCTGGAATTCCATTCCAGGTCCCTGCTTCCCTAACAGTACTGACATGCAGAAGTTCAAGTGTAACGTGAACCGACATCTTCCTGCCCAAATCCCTACATAGTACCAATAGTTGTTGCCCCTGATAGTAGCCCCCTACATCAAAGTGGCAATTTGCCTTGTTTGGGGTGAAAATGTAATTAAAAAGAAAATTTTTTTAAAATATTATAATCTAATCTTCTAAATTGCGGATTATACATTAGTAAAATAATAATAATGACATAATCATAAAAATGGCGATGTAAAATAAACATCGTGTAGTTACTGCTAGTATAAATAATAACTTATTTCAATTTGTACAAATAAATATAAAAGATTTAACATTAGTATGAACAGGAAATCTGTGTGTGTAAGCACTATGAACAGGATGAGTGGTTTCTATTCTGACAAAAAAAAGTGTAGAAAATAAATGGGAAGCGAAATATCAAAATGAGAGCTGATTGAAAAAGGTGGAATGGTGAATATATTAAATGGACCAAACGAAAATGGAAAAAGGTAAGAAGTGGAACATGGGTAGGGCATTGTGGTATAAACAAAAGTAAGCATAATAGAATGGAAATTAAACTAGAAAGAAATGGAAAGATAATAAATGAAATGTAAACACAAGAGACGGAAACATGTTTATTAAAAGAGGAAAGCGTAGAATATGACATTATATATATATATATATATATATATATATATATATATATATATATATATATATATATATATATATATATATGATTAGTTTTTTTGGAAAAAGAAATCCAGCAGAGTGCTCAATTACAAGGCAAATCCGAAAATAAGAGCGTATTTATATTTTGTATGTTTTGTACAGAAAGTTGTTAGATGAGACAAGTCATTGGTACCGTCGGTTTCAAGCCCGATAATAAGGACCGTTTAAGATATCCATATCAAGCTCTCTTCAGCCAATACTCACTCACTGAAGCGAGCTTGATATGGATATCTTAAACGGTCCTAATTATCGAGCTTGAAACCGACGGTGCCAATGACTTGGCTCATTTAACAGCTTTCTGTACACAATATATATATATATATATATATATATATATATATATATATATATATATATATATATATATATATATATTAGAGGGAATTAGACCTGTAGTCTATAGAGCAGAGTTTATTTTAATGTATTAGTAAACGTATTAATACTTTTAAAAAGAAAACAGTGACCATTGTACTTTAGATATATAATAATCTCAATAGGTATAGGCATCCTAGAGCTATATTAATATTGAGTTAAACGATTCAAAATTGTGAATTAAAAATGAGTTTCAAAAGGAAAACCAAACAAAATCAACTCTATTGTACGATCGTTTCGGATACGATGTTTATTTCATTGAAATTGACAATAAGTACTGACAATAATTTGAAAAAAGTTTTGTCTTTTAAAAAATAGTCTCCTCATCAGTAAACATAGGGAGGGGAAGAAGTTTATGACACCAAAATAAAAATAGCATTTTAGTCGTGAGTAAGGCAGATATTCCTTATTTATCTCCATTATAAAATTTGTTTGAAGTTCAGTCATTCTGGCTTTGGGCATGCTGTTATATTTTGTCTCCGAATTGAAAAAAATACTCTTAGTAGTGAACAATTAGTAATGATAGATTCATTCCAAACCAAAAAATAGCAATTCTTTTTGGTTTGTTAGAAATATCGCTCATGGAATGTTAGGACCGAATGATAAAATAGGGGAAGAATGGGTACTTCTTGCAAACTCCTCGGCTTAACGTTCACAGGGAACATAAGTTTGAACAGATATATTGAGAGCATTGTCACGGTCGCCGCAAGGGAGGTGAGCTCTCTCTACCATGCTAGAAACTAAAAGTATCCTGTACCTCCACAATGCCACCATTCGCCCGTGTATGGAGTATTGTTGTCACATTTGGGCTGGTGCACCTGCTACTAGTCTCTCGTTCCTGGACAGGGTTCAAAAGAGAGTCGCCAATCTTATAGGTCTTGAGCTGTCATCCAAGCTTTAACCACTGTCCCACCGACGAAATGTTGACTCCGTCTGTTCTACAAGTAGTTTAACGTTTGATGTTCTGACGAACTACAAGCACTTGTACCCTCTCGACGAAAATACCCTCCGCAACCCCGACAAGCACCAAAATCCTACCTCTTCACAGTAGCGATCTCTAAATGTAAGAAGACATTCTACTCTAATAGTTTCTTCCTCAGAACTGCTAGACTTTGGAATTCCTTTCCGGATTTATGTTTTCACAACTGTACTGACATGCAGAAGTTCAAATGTAATGTAAATAGACATCTTGCTGCTCGACTCCCTACACAGTATCCCTGCAACTACTATTCCTGATAGTAGCCCCCTACATAAAAGTGACACTGTGCCTTGTTTGGGGTGAAAATAGAATTTTAAAAAAGAACGAGTCATAAGATTGCCAAAATTAAATCCATGGTTCACTTTCTACTTTTCTTAGGATGCTGCAAAGATACTCTTTCGTAGTTATAAAGTATTACGAAAGTTTAATGTTTATAATTTTTATTTATAAATAGTAATAAAAAAAACAGTTAAATTAAAACTAAAAGAGAAACTAAAAAATAATAGTAAATGAATATAAATAGGAAATAATTAAATAATAAAGAACAAAACAAATTTTTTTTTTTAAATACTTATATGTACATGCATGCATGAAAAAGATGAACTTAAAACTTATTAATCGAAATTGGTTTGTCGTCATCTGCGCTCGTTCCAATAACGCCGATTAGAGAGAAAAAATATAAGATCAAACATATTTTATCTAACGTCATCCTTGAAAATGAGATTTTAATCCCGAAAATTCAGATTCGACGCTAACAAAACTCTTTACATCCAACAGGCAATAAAGAAAATTATTTTAAAAGATTGTTATTCAATATTTTCAAATATTTGTAAAAACATGCAAGCGGCGAAGAAATAAATTACATTGTATTGCCTTAAAAATAATAACAACCTTTATTTATAAATTTTAAACTTTGGAGGAGTACGAATTTCATGAGCTTTTCATGAATTCTGGGCAACGCCTGTCCACAGAACTAACTAGTAAAAAAAAAAAAGAAACCATAGTAAGGGTAGAGCAATGTCGGAAAAAAATGTCTTTTTCGCTTCGTGAGTTTTCGCCAAAACAAGGCAACTCTTTATTCGAAATCAGTTACCGTTTCCTATTCCCATGACAAATTGGATTCTTTAAGGAATGACAGATTTTTTTTTTTTTTTT
This sequence comes from Euprymna scolopes, assembly GCF_053919585.1. Classification (NCBI taxonomy): domain Eukaryota; kingdom Metazoa; phylum Mollusca; class Cephalopoda; order Sepiida; family Sepiolidae; genus Euprymna; species Euprymna scolopes. The sequence goes on from NC_136487.1 coordinate 50,331,111, forward strand.
TGATTCATGTATTTGTTTTTTCTTAGAGAAATTCACAAGACGGTACATTATCTTGCGGCTAACGAAAGGAATGTGAAACTTGCCGTTGGAAATAGCGTAAGAATCGCCATTTTCCTACTTAAATCATCCGTTAATGATAGTTCCGTTACGCAGAAAGACGTTTCTGATTTCAATAATGGAAAAAGAAGGATTTTCTTATCCCATCGGCAAAACTTGGGTTCTCAGCCGAATTAGACTATGTTTTTCGACACTTTTCGTCTTTTGAATCGATTTCTCATAAGTACTACTTCCGTTCAAAATCTCATTTGGTTACACTATAGTGATACGCAACCAATGAAATCTCGCTTCGTTAATGCCCAACTTCCATCACTGGAGGAGCCAAGATTAATACATGACTTCCTCTATCGGGCTAGAAACCCTCTCACATATGTTGGTACCCTATATCTCTACAAAGCCACAATTCGCCGTTACCTGAACTTTTGTTACTACATCTGGACTGGTGCACTTAACATCTCTCTCTCTCTCTCTCTCTCTCTCTCTCTCCCTCTCTCTCTCTCTCCTTTGGACATGATACAAAAAAGTCTTATCAGGTCTGTCAAACTGTAGATATGCCCAGGTGTAACGAATTGATAGTAAATTGTCATTAATTTAAATAACTGTCCATAAATTTATAGCCTTCAATCTCTTCAACCCTTTTCCAAGTATTGAACTCTATATCAGCATTTCTACTCTGATTCTATTATTTTACTTTATTTTTCAGTTCTCAAATGTTTAAGTTTAAGATTTAAAAACAGGTAGACCATCGTATATTTTATGCTTGACAGGTGCGGACGGAGATTTCGTAATATGCATATATGTGTGGTATACCTATTTTGTAAGCCTGTTCGAGATAAGCGGCTGCTGTTTAATTTTTTGTTTATTTTCAAATATTAATAACTAAATTTTATTTCAGTACTTAATTTATATTTTTATTTTCTGATTGTTTTATTTAATGATAGCGTTTTCTCGTCATAAATGTTTATTATATCTACCAAGTTGATTGCAAAAATAGATTAGGAAATTGTATTCATTGTTAGTTCGTTAGAGGTGAATCTACCACCATACTTTCCCTTTAAAACACGCCAGTTGGACTTTTATTAAGTACAATACTTAATATTTTTTTAAATAGAGAGTAGAGAACGCTTTGTGGGTGCGTTATCGGCAGCTCCCGTTACTCTCGCTCTTCCTTATTTGTCCCTCAGTCTTCATTTTTCTAATGAGTGATTTTTTCTGACAAATGGAGAAGAAAAAGCTGTATTCTAGGTTGGCAGTATTTTGCGTGAACAGTCGGCAGAGATGGCGGAAATTTTCTGTTTCTATGTCTATCCTTGTAGCCAGGTTCACTAGTGAGGGTACAGGAGGTAAACGTTTTATCTGGGCTGACGTAATCCGCCTGATAAAAGTTCGGTAAATTTGTTAACTTTAGTGGAACGGCTCATCAGAAACTTGTTTACGTTGGACTTGAAGACAACCATACTGCTGGAAAGCAGGAAAACGGAAGACAATTCCACAGACGTGCAGTTCTAAGAAAGAAACTTTGTTCGTGGAATCTACGTTTAGGTCTGGGCACAGATAAAGAGTGGGGGGAATTATTGATAGTGTTTTCAGCTAGACAAGTGTTTCTTGTGAAAGTTTCGCGAGGGGGAACCATAGATTGAAGCTCAGTCGAACACTTTCCATGAAAATAACGATAAAGCAGAGACAAACTCGCAACATCTCTTCTATGAGATAGAGCTTGCAGCGAAGAGAAAAGGACATCTCCCACGAGGCCACGAAGTCTATTTTGAACTCTATCAAGGCAGGACAAGTCCTTTCTAGGGATCAGAACGTTGATGATGTAAAGAAAGAAGCTAGGTTTTAGATGCATTAAAAGTAACCAGCCACTCTTTTCCCCATTGTACAACGTGATCAAGATCAGAGGAGAAAGAATCGGAGAGAACTTGGTCGTTTACTGTCTTAGATGTGCTACCATAAATGGTAGTGTCACCAGCATAAATGTCTACAAATGATGTAAGGATGTGATTTGGAAGATCATTAATGTAGATCGGGAATAGAGTTGGGGGCAGGATGGACCCCTGAGGGACTCCAGCATTAATACTGTGAGCTTCTGATTTTTGCCCATCAACTACTACTCTTATGAACCTATCAGAGAGAAATGATTTAATAATTGAGAAGACATTTCCAGTTGAACCATAGCTTGTGAAGTAAACCTTTATGCCATACCCTATCAAAGGCCTTTGATATGTCAAGAGCAATTGCCCTAGAAAGGTTGCGTCTGTCGAGAGATTCAGAGATTCGCTAATCCTATGAGATATATCTGTAAGCACATCTGCTGTAGATCTAGCAGAACGGAAACCATATTGTGTGTCACTAAGAAGGTTATTTTTGCTGAGATGGTTGATTACTTCTGTATTTAACACAGATTCCAGCAACTTACTCATGACGCACAGGAGACTTATTGGCCTGTACTGAGAGAGGGATGAACGATCACCTGAATTCTTAAATACAGGGCATACTGATGAGATTTTCCAGGGTGATTGTAAGCAATTCTCCTTAAGACAACGTTTAAACAGTTTTGTAAGTATGGGCGCTAGTTCTGGTTGAAGTTTTTGAGTACTATAATTGGAATACCGTCAGGGCCAGTTGCTTTACTGGAATCAACGTTTTTGATTAGCTTGGCAACTTTACGAACAGATATTTGTATATCACATAGTGTGTTTTCTGATACAGGAGGAAATATTGGGGGTTGGCGGCCTTGGTCGCAAAGGGTAGAATTATCTGCAAAGTTCTTGGCAAAGAGTTTGGCGTTGTCTGATACTCAGGAGATTACCTCAGGTCCATTGATAATAGTTGGGATAGAGCACACGCTTCTGTTTGCTATTTGCCAAAACTGATGGGAACCATGCCGCTGCTCAACTACTTTGAATTGACGGACTGAGCATAGAACTATCTTGCGTTCTTTATTACTTTCTTACAATGGTTCCTGGCAGTCCTGAAAGCGGCTTTTGTTTCCATACATCTATTACGTTGGAAGCAGTGGAAAAAGTGATTTTGTGCGCAATGGCAGCAGCACATTCTGGAGAGAACCATGAGTGGCTGTTAGATTTTTGGTGGAACTTTTTTGAGAGTATGAAATGGTCTATACTTACAATTAACCATTCCGTCAGGTCTGATACTATAGAGGACACATCCTTTTTAAACATGGAATGCAGAGGTAGATCCGATATAAATGTACAGAAACTATCCCAGTCAACCATAGTGTATCGATATACTGTACGATGGAGAGGTACGTCTGAGGACTTATTACATTTCATTTTTATTTTAATTTATACAACTGAGTGGTCGGAAGATCCAAGAGGAAACAGAACGGAAACTGAACATAGTTCAGGGCAAGTTGTAAGAAAAAGGTCTAGGAGACTCTCATACTGGCTGTCATTGTCGGGCACACGGGTGGATTCGTTAACAATCTGAGTAAGGTCATAAGCAATGGAGAAATCATGACAGAACCTCCCCTCTTCATCGGTCTTGTTTGAGTGGGCCAACCATTCCACAGTATGAACATTGAAGTCTCCACATACGTGAATGTTAGCTGAACGATAAGCTGATAGAACTTGGTCAATTTTCTCAGATATGCTTTTAAAGATAATAACTCCGCTGCTGTGGGGGCGATAGAGAGTAAATATAAAAGCAGTAGTGTGAGCTAGTGCAACCCCGAAGCTCATATAGGGTAAGTTAGGATCTTCTCTGGAGATGTCTTTATTACATGGAAAACCGTCTTTAATATAGGCACATATTCCATGCCCATGGCGATCTTGGGGGTCATATTAAGAAGTTAAGTTAGAGTATCCTTTAATTACGAAATCATTAAGGGAAATAGTCTGTCCAATGCCAGTTTCGCTTAAAATAAAAGGTCTGGTTTAGTCTCCTGTAATTGGGTCTCAACCTCTGGAAGGTTAGAACGTATACCCCTGATGTTGGAGAAGGAGATATGATAGTAGGGGTCTACGTTGGATGATGGAGTTCTGGGTTCATACATGCATTTTTTCTTGTCATGATGGTATTTGTGGACTAGGTTGTCAGACTTGCTTAGAGAAGAAAAGAGAGGGGAAACTAAGAGAGGAAAAGAAACGAAGAAATTTTTTTTGTAGAACATGATAAGGTAAAGCCGTAACAATTACCCACTAATATGGCATCGAGAGGCCCCACCAGAAGCTACTGCATGGTCTAGAATCCATTCACCAAATGGCAGTACAGCCGCCCCAGTACTTTGTACCTGATAGGACAGCCTCCTTAGTGGTTAATCCAAGATTAACGACTAAGCTCTATCTCAAAGAAGAGATGTTGCAAGTTTGTCTCTGCTTTATCGTTATTTTCATGGAAAGTGTTCGACTGAGCTTCAATCTATGGTTCCCCCTCGCCAAACTTTCACAAGAAACACTTGTCTAGCTGAAAACACTGTCAATGGTTCCCCCCACTGTTTGTCTGTGCCTAGACCTAAACGTAGAACATTGGACTTGAAGACATCCAAGTTGTAGTCCGGTGGGAAGCAGGCAGACGGAACAGAGTTCCACAGGCGTGCAGTTCTAAGAAAGAAGCTATGTTCATGGAATCCGCGTTTTGATTTAGACACAGATAAAGAGTGGGGGAAATTTTTCACAGTGGATTCGGCTAGACGGGTGTTTTTCGTGAAAGATTAGCGAGGGGGGACCAGAGATGTGAGTTCAGACGAGCACCTGCCATGGAAATAATGATAAAACAAGGATAGGCTCGCAACGTCTCTTCTGTGGGAGAGAGGTTGCAGGGTAGAGAAAAGGGCATCCCCCACTAAGCCACGAAGTCTATTTTGTACTCTGTCAAGGCAGGATAGGTTGTTTTTAGCAGCTCCTGCCCAGATATGGCAACAGTATTCCATCCTTGGACGTACTTGGCTTTTATATAGATAGAGAATTGCATCAGTAGTGAGATATCTTCTGGAGCGGTAGAAGGATCCCACCATCTTTCCAGCGACCTTGGCAACAGACTTGATGTACGTGTTCCATTTCAGATCAGGAGTAAAGGTCAAACCCAGAAGCTTGACAAAACACGGGGCCTCACCCAGACGAGAGCCATCCATCACAATTGATGCCAGATGGGGATCAGAGCGTTGATTCTTTCTTAAGACTGCACGTCTGTGGAATTGTCTTCCGTTTTCCTGCTTTCCAGCAGTATGGTTGTCTTCAAGTCCAACGTAAACAAGTTTCTGATGAGCCATTCCAATTAAGTTAGCAAATTTACCGAACTTCTATTAATATCGATTACTATATTGCCCTTTTGACTAGTGTTCACTCTTTAACCCTTATCCTTGAATGGCCTCTCGGCCTTGATAAGTGGTGCCGCCTATGTAAAAAAAAACGAAAAAGTCAATAACTGGACATAATGTAATATATGTTGTGATGTATAAACTGCACATAAAACCAGGTAACGTTATCACAGCGCAATAATGTCCTGTTTAAAAAAAAACGTTTTTAAATTCGCGTTCAAAAATTCGAGATATAAAAAGCACTGTCTAAAAAGATTTACATGACCGTGCAATATCTAGTATAGATAGATAGATAGATAGATAGATAGATAGATAGATTGATTGATTGATTGATTGATTGATTGAGTAATTAACAAATATTTGTTAATCGCTTGTGAAAATGGAGTCTTCTAGATGCGGGGTTGATTCATCAGTCCAATCCGAACTCTGAAATATCTCCCGTGTGTAGAGCCCCTGTGAGATAGATTAAGTGATTGATAGATGATGTTTGTCAGTCGCGTATGAAAATGACCATGATCATGTTAATGTTATGGAATTAATTAAAATGGTGGGGTGGATTACATGTGGTGCCGTGTACTAAGATTTTAATCTAACTATGATAAGTTATCTTATATACATTTTATATTGCTTCTTACAGCATACACTCCTCCTTTATCTCAGAATTCAATATAGTTCCCCCAAACATCAATAAGTTACTTATTTATTTCGTTCATAATGAAACTCCCGGTAGACGTCACATATCCATTATGTAAACTAGCATCTACCCTACTCTTCTGATGAGAAGCGTTAGGCTTCGAAATACCATAGTATAAAGGGTCCCTTTTACCCCTTACAAATGTACGTATATCCTTATTAAATAAATGAAACATTTTATACATATATCAATATATTGGTTTTATAACTTTTCTACTTTTATTGACTCATATATATATATATATATATATATATATATATATATATATATAATTATCCACTGACACGTGTTTCGTCGTCTACGACTCATCAGAGTGCCTGAATCTAGCGAGATTCGAAATCGGGAACCCCACGGTAATGAGCCTAAACTCTTACCCCGCTTGTCCATCTCGCACGACTGTTTGGATATATTGCGATTTACTTAGATGCTATTTGTTTTGGTTTTTGCGATATGTTTTGAATGAATTCAAATATATATATATATATATATATATATATATATATATATATATATATATATATGGTGTGTGTGTGTTTATTTATATATAGATATATATAAATATAGATAGATAGATAGATAGACTTTATCGCACTAAATGTGTCCCATCCAACGCTTCATGAGTATTAATTCTTACAAAACTCTGCACGTATCTGGAGACTCACTTAATCCTTATCTGCGTTATCTTAACGGCAATAACACAGGTACTTAAACACCAGCCTACTCGGCGGCGGGGGTACGCATGCGCAATGACACGTGCTAAGATGATCTCTTTCAAGTTACTTCTGCACACAAGAATTGTCTTCCGTTTCCACGAGAACAATCATTCATTGGAAGATGATACATTCTCTAATAAGCTCTTCTCCTCTCCCTACCCCCTCTTCCCTAAAAAATGATAAGGAGTATTTGTCTCGGGTACTTAGTACGCCTATATCGGGAGCTGCGGCACGGAAACTTCATCTTATCAGTCTATTTGCTTCGAATAATAGCAAATGCCCCAATATACAATGCAATGAGTTTCTGTGCTGATGCGAAATATGCATATCAAATCCATTAAGTTGTGTTAACTTTCAGTTTCACGGCATTTTTATTTATTACATTTTCAACCCAAAAAAAGCACATTGCCACTTTGGTGTAAGGAGCTACTATCAGGGGCAGCAACTACTGGGGCACTATGTTGGGATTTGGGCAGCAAGATGTTGGTTCACGTTACACTTGAACTTCTGCATATCAGTACAGTTAGGAAAGCAGGGACCTGGAATGGAATTCCAGAGTCTAGCGGTTCTGGGAAAGAAACTACTGGAGTAGAAAGATCTTTTACATCTAGAGATCTCTACTGTGTGGGGGTGGGATTTAGCTGCCTTTCGGGTTTGTCGATCGAGGGTGTCTACGTCGTGGGGGCACAAGTGTCTGCAGTGTGTCAGAGCATTCACCATTAAAATACTTGTAGAACAGGCAGAGGGATGCAAGGTTTTGTCGATGGGACAGAGGCTGAAGCTTAGATGCCAGTTCAGGGCCTATCAGATTGGCGACTCTCTTTTGAACCTTGTCTAGGAGCGAGAGACTAGCATCAGATGCACCAGCCCAAATGTGACAACCCTTTAATGACAAATCACAATGCCTATTGTATGCAATCCATGAACTGGATCGATTTGTCTTTTTAAAAAACATGTCAATCATTTTTTATTATTTATTTTGAGATATAGAACCTGAAATACAACATGTATTGGAAGCGGTTGGTTGTAATCAATTATTTCAACGCATTTTGCTATTTCATCCATAACTTCGAAAGAGTATCCACACCTTGCCCACAACATCTTCGATTGGCTTAGCCGATTCCATAGTTATTGACAATATTTCTTGTTTTATCGTCGCAATGTTACATTACTGTGCTTGTTTTACGAATATTTTCATGGAATTTGTTTTGATGAACTTATTTCACCCCCCCCCCGACGTACATATCCCCAACAAACCCGCTTAGCAATAAGATCTCACCCCTTCACTGTTGATGTCCCTAAATGCCAGAAAGATCTCTATTCTAATAGTTTCTTCCCTCGAACAGCTAGACTTTGGAATCCCCTTTCTGCTGTTTGCTTCCCTGGCTGTACTGATATGCAGAAGTTTAAATGTAACATAAACAAATATCTTGTTAATGTTTCTAGACATGGCCCCAAATAGTAGCGCCTAATGTCCAAGTGGTGATATGCTTTGTAAGGGGTGAACATGAGTAAAAAAAAAAAAATCTCATCAATGTCCTCCGTCTTTACGTTTTACGTAAAACTGACAGCACACGAGTTGAATTCTTACGTCTTCTCGAGTTTGTAAATTAGACAGGAATCCGAACGTATGAGATTTCCATTAAATGTTAACGCGTCTTAACCTCTTCATAATAGGAACCCACGAAATTCCAGGACGATCGGATAGGTTGATAGTTGATAGATCCCGCACTGTCTACCAAGGTCTAGATCCTGTCCCATTGCCGCAATGTTGCATATCTGTGCCAAGTGTTACAAATACTTTTACGGGATGTTCTTTGACGAATTTATGGCATTTGTAACCTCTCATCGTAAATACCTCCCCCAACGAACCCGACTAACTGGGAAATCTCACTCTTTCATACATGCCAGAAAACATAATATTCTAATAGCTTGTATCATTTTTGAAACCGACGGTATGGATGTTGTTCTGAACTTCTGTGGTATATATATATATAAATAAATATTACGCTCTTATTTTGAATTTTAATTGTTACTAATTGAGCAGGGTTTTGGGGAGGGGGGTTTCACTGATCTTACCAAGAAGTAGATAGATAGATAGATAGAAAATACAGATCAGATAAATATTCTGTTATCTTAAGTTCTCCATACAGTTGCAAGAAGGTTACTTTTTCTTAATTTGTAGTCTTAAATTACGCGATTATGCGACCATTGGTTGATTTATCCTTACTTGATCTAACCGTTGATGAAGCAATGTGTCTACTAAACATTATTATTATTATTATTATTATTATTATTATTATTATTATTATTACTACTACTACTACTACTACTACTACTCCATGAAGAATCGAAAGTGCTAGTGAAACATGCATTTTTTATGATGCACAACATGCATACCAAATCCATTGTGTTAAAACGTTCAGTTTTATGGCATATTAACCCTTTCCGTGTAATTTAATAATAAATCAAAAAACTATTGTATGCGATCCATGAACTGGATCGTGTTATCCTTTTAAAGACATGTCAATCCTTTTCATGGTTTATTTTGAAATAGATGACCCGAAATAAAATATCTATTTGAAGCGGTTCGTTGTAATCAATTATTTAAACTCAATTTGTTATTTTATCCATACATCCGAAGGGGTCTCACACCTTGTGCAAAGGTATTGAAATGTACATTGTACGCAACATCTTCGATTGGCTTAGCCGAGTTCGTGGTTATCAACGCTATCCATCAACTGCGCCCGACCTTACTGTGAGGCACGTAAAAAGGGACATCATACGACTTGATGTCTTACGTCTTCTTGAGTTTGTAAATTAGACAGGAATCTGAATGTATGAGATTTTCATCTGTCTGTAAATTGATTGACATGATTCGCTCGCTCGCGACGAGCCCTGACAGGCCGACAGTTTTACATCGTTATTCACATGACGCTGTCAGACGAAACGAAATATCATACTAACAATCCCAACCCCCTACAACAAGCCGTCACCTTTCCACTGATGAAAGTAATTTTATTACTCTAATTCTAACCCTAACTTTAATCCTGTGTGAGAAGATGTTACACAAGGGCCGGAGAGTGAGATTGAAGAGCCAGCGCGCTAGAATAAGATCACCTCGGCCTGCTAAAGCATACTCGGGCTACACGTCGGAATTTCCCGATATGGGCGCCGCGGGCGATTAGCAAACGAAACAAGGCAAAGCTAATGGAGCTTGACCTGCTAGAACTGCACAGGATCCGCAGCGGTCGAAGGGGAAAATACATTTCAGAAAAAGTATAAACTCTGTTGGCTTTGGTGCCGAGAAAAAACTCCTCAGCTGACCTTACATTTGATTACGTTCTCCGGCTCTTCAAATCCTGTTTTGTCTAATCACTAGCAGTTGCCTGGTGTTGCTCGATCGTAATATACACTTAAATATGATATTTTAATTCATGCAGATTACGTATTTGTTATTATAGAACCAATTCTAGATGCAATTCTCTATCTATATAAGAGCCAGGTACATCCAAGGATGGAGTACTGTTGCCATATCTGGGCATGAGCTGCTAGAAAGGACTTATCCTGCCTTGATAGAGTTCAAAATAGACTTCGTAACCTCGTAGGAGATGTCCTTTTCTCTTCCCTGCTACCTCTATCTCACAGAAGAGATGTTGCGAGTTTGTCTCTACTTTATCGTTGTTTTCATGGTAAGTGCTCGACTGAGCTTCAATCTACGGTCCCCCCTCGTCAAACTTTCACAAGAAACACCCGCCTAGCAGAAAACACTAAAACACTATCAATAATTCCCCCCACTCTTTATCTGTGCCTAAACCTAAACGTAGATTCCATGAACAAAGCTTAGGCCTGTTGAATTGTCTTCCGTTTTTCTGCTTTCCAGCTGACTACAATATGGTTGTCTTCAAGTCTAACGTAAACAAGTTTTTGATGAGCCGTTCCATAGAAGTTAACAAATTTACCGAATTTCCATTACTAACGATTACTTTATTGTCCAATTGTCTACTGTACACTCTTTAACCCTTATCATCGAGTGGCCTCTTTGCCTTGATAAGTGGTGATGCCTTTGTAGAAAAAAATTCTCTATCGATTATCATATTGTAGTTAATATATTGTAGTGATATCAAATTTAAAAAAAAAAGATTTGGCGCCATCATACAACCTTCAACCTCATTCTCATTCCTTAGCCTCTAAACAACGCCCATATGCGTATAAGGCGTTCAAAAATTACATTGCTTAACCTTTGAATATAGATGTGTGCATGTGAACAGGTTTAATTGACTACTCATGTCAAGGTCAACCGTTTTACTTTTGACGCTTTAGCACCAAGTTTTGACGGTTTCAAACCAAATTAAAAGTATGTTGCAGGTTCAAATACCCTATGTATATAATTTCAATTCCGTAGACAAAATATTCAGAGAGGAGTTTGGTAGAGATTTTCGCACACAGCAACAAGGTCACTTTATATATGCATACATATATATATAGAATTGATATGTAGTTTGCTTGAAGCATTGTGTGGGATAGGTATGTAGTAGAGATTTAGAAGGCTATCACAATGCAAGGAATGAGATATAGTCGGTGTTGGTGAGAGACGAAAACAAGTGGCGATTTACAAATCAATAAGTACATACATATATGTCTATATATACATATATTTATTCAGTTGTATTAAATACAAATATCTTACTTGTTATGTCTGTGACAATATCCATAATATATTTCGGGGAAAAAAATCCCCTTTTCAAATGGTGGACGTAACAGATCGATTCAAAACATGCTAGATGATGAAGCGGAAAATGAATTGAATGGCTGGGTAGAGCCTCGCAGCAAATGTAAGGAGGGGATTTATATGTATGACGTGTTTTGGGTAATTAACATATTTTTCTCCTTTTTTAATTATTTTTATACATATATATATATATATATATATATATATATATATATATAGTTTATAACTTGTTGCTTTTGCCTAAGCTTTATTTTATTTTTTACATTCTATGTCTATTTCGCTGTCTTTATTTTTTCTGCTGCTATGTATTATTCATTTATTTGTTTAATTTATTTGCGTCCTTGCTTGTTCAGTGGGATAGTCTCGTCCATCTAGGTCACACGAATCGCTAGCTGGCTTTCACGGGTTAACTTTTAGGTGTTAGCTTGGTGTGTTTGATCATTGATCCTAGGTTTGTCTACTTATTAGTTTTCGTTTTTTTTTTTTTGCTCTTGTTTTATTTTTATATATATATATATATATATATATATATATATATATATATATATATATATATATATATATATATATATATATGGGGTTATGCCGGTAATGGAAGTATCTCTATAGTCTGCTTCATGGTAGCCGCAGTTATGATATTTAGTGTTTTGTTTTAGTTGATTTATTTAATTGCATTTGTTATATACATATATGCACATGCATACATATACATGCACACACACACATGTACATATATACACATACACATACACACATATATATATATACATATACATACATACACACACGCACACATACATACACGTGTACACGAATATACACTCACATGCACGCTCATGTGCAGACATACACCTACACACCTACATATATATGCGCACACGCACTTATATACACGCATACTTACACACAAGCATATACATATGCACATACATTCGCATGCACATGCACACATGCACATACACATATACGCATTTACACTTACACACATACATACCCACCTATGTGTGCATTTGTACATACACACACTCACGCATACGTTCACATAAAATATACATATACACACTCGTACATGTACTCATGTACACACTTATGATGACTATCGTGGTTACTTTTTGGCTCTTTATTGTGGGGTTATATTTATGTATGTTTAATTGTGTTTGTTAGTGTTTATTTGTGTTTGAATAGGTGGGTTAGCTTAAATCAAAAAATATTTTATCTTTATATTGGTTTATGTTACTTCAGTTAACTATTTTTTTATTATTTTTTATATATACTGCTGTTTTTTTACTTAATTTCTTTTTTATATAATTTATATGGGAGGGGGCTTGTAGTAAGGCCCTGTCTGGACTGTGAGTTTGTGTATGAGTGGTGTGCAGTGGTATACCTGTTCTAATGTGTTAGGGTTGTACAGTGTAGCGGTAAGTCTTTGGTAGGAGACATATGTAAAGTTATATAATGAATGATGATCCGAGCTCCAGTCTGTTGTTGAGTTCCGACTGTAATTTGGATATTAGCAATGATTCTTTTATGCGAAGATTCCCAATATTGCGTTCTCTGGTAAAAAATATCGACTTTAATAGACATATTTGTGTTTCTGCAGGTGTTGAGGTATTTGTGGAATGATGATGCTTGTGTTTGTGTGTGTTCCTTGATTCTTATGTGTAGTGGCCTCGTGGTGCTACCCACGTAGAATTTTCCGCATGTAATGTATTCTAGTTTGTAGACTACATGTGTGCGGTGGGAGATGGTTGCGGGGTATACGGGGCAATTTGTCAGTGCGCATGGTGGTGGGTTCTCATTGTGCTTGCGTTTAGAAAGCTGCTGACTGAGGGATGGTCCAGAAGCGGGCTAATTGCATATTAAGACCCTCCCTTATATATATATATATATATATATATATATATATATATATAGATAGATAGATAGATAGATAGATAGATAGATAGATATAGATATACTAGCACGGGTTCCCGGCGTTGCTCGGGTGTTTGGCGGTGCATGCTGGGCAAAAAAGAAAAAGTGGCCCATTTTTTTAACTTTGATCCCTATTATGACCCCTTAACATTTATTGTTTTGGGCTCAAATTATATTATTAAGTTAGATCCATGTCCAAGGAACCAATATCTAAAATGTCAAGTGTTTAGACCCAAAATCGTCGGAGGAGTTCAGTAGAGTTCTCAAAGGTCAAATTGTAGAACTTTGACCCCTTAACAGCGAAATGTCTGGCCGAAACCCGATTACCTCGATTTTCCCAAATCTCAGTACCTTGTATATCAAATTTCGAGTCTGTAGACTAAAAATTGACAGAGTTATTGCGTAGGGAAATGTACACAGGCACACAGACACGTTCACTTTTATATATATATATATATAAATATATGTGTGTGTGTGTGTGTTTGTGTGTGTGTGTGTGTAACGAACGTTTTCATTTAAAATTCTACTCAAATTTGCAGAATATAGAAAGTATGCATAAATAAAATTCCGGCTGATAGTGAAATGAAATAAATCGTCTAATAAGAAACCCTAAAAAATGGATAATTAATAAGTAGGATTATAATATCAACTTTAAATTCGTAAAATACCCTTTAAATATGATATTGTTCACGCAGATTTCGAATTTATTATTGTAAACTCAATTCTCTATCAGTTACTTCATATTATTTTGTGCCCAATATATAGTCATAATTTACAAAGTAAGAAAAATATGATTTGAAATGCAATCAACAAGAATCGAAACCGAAACCAAAATTGATAATGGGGATCATTAAAAAAATATGGCGCTCATAAAAAAGGACAGAAAAGAAGAGAAAAGAGGAAGGACAGAAAAAGAAAACGGTAAAAAAAAAACTGGGAATGGTGGGATAAAGGAAAAGAGCAGTTAAGAAATACGGAGATACATATAAAAATATATAAAAAGGGTAATATATATATATATATATATATATATATAGATATATATATAGATGTATAAATATATATATATAGATGTATAAATATATATATATAGATGTATAGATATATATATAGATATATATAGATATATATATACACACACACACACATATATATATATATTACCATGCTTTTGATAGAAAAAAATTAAGCAAGTAAGCAAGCCAATACGGTCAACAATTTATATATATATATATATATATATATATATATATATATATATATATATATATATATATATAAAAAGACAGAGAGAAGGGGAGTGTGGGAGTATGGTTACGTAATTCCACACTGACGACGTAAAACAAAAATGTGAAACACACACACATACATGGATATAAAATATTTTTTAATAATTTTATATATATATATAATTACTATTTCATATAATTACATTATATATATATCTAAGATGAATTAGTATATTAAACATATATTTTTCAGCATTCATATAAAAAGTGCTAAACATGTAAGTAGATCTCAGTAGTAGTATAAAAATATATATATATGTCAAGTAAGCTACACAAAAGCGTCCATGTTCCATCCCCGCAGGAAATCATAAGGCTAAATAGCATTTTAACATTTTTTGCACACGGTAATAAACGAGCTGATTACAGAATAGGATACAAGACCATTTGGATCCGGAAGGTTGTATGAAATCATTACAACTATAATGTAGTTCGGTATCCGGTATGCCAGCGATGCTGAATAAAGTGCAATATGGCAAAGTAAAAACAAGTCACCTAAGACGTAATTCGAACCCTTTTTTCGACAGTTCTACTTCTCCATCACCACTGTTACGCTATCCCGAAACCCTCTTTCCTCTATACCAGTCGTACTTTTATTCGTCTTGTTGTTCCTGCTTAGTTTCAACCTTGTCACTTCAACGCTCGATCATATCAACATTCTCTGGATTCATCTCACCTTTCCGGCATCCTATCGCTGTTTGTTCAGATCGTCTTCCATATTTATATCACTTTTCCGAGATTCTATCGTTTCTCCTGTCTTGCTTATCCTCAAATAAATAAATAAACGAACAAAGTAATTTTCCCCGCCGATTGCTTACAACCGATTTTGCTCTTAAGGGTTTTCACCTGGCTCGGGCAACTGACACAGAAAAGAAAACAACTCGTAGCTATACATAACAGCCGTATCTGCAAGATTTGTGCATTTGGTATGTTTTTAGTTATTTATTTCCATCCCACGCCGAGAAGATGTGACAGAAATCTCGGAAAATGGGGTTGAAGATCAAGCACTCTAGAAACAGAACACTCTTACATGCAATTTTTTTTTATTTTAATGCCTGGACCGCCCCGTCGGAATTTCCCGGTAAGATTCGCCTCAGACGATTAGCAATAAAGCAACCTCTCCCCAAAAATGAAGGTAAAGCCCGGGAGGATTGATATCCCAGAACTGCACATGACTAACAAAATACCGGAGTAAACGGTATTTCAAAAGTGTCTAATCTCTGTTGGCTTTGGTTTCGAGGGAATAAAGCATTTTTAAAAGTCAAAATAAGTATGTGACGTCATACCAATACGGTGAAATCAATCGATCATTCTGATTGACCAGTAAAATAATGGCGAAACTGAAACACTTATGCATAATATAAATGTAATTTTAAACTTAAATTTCAATTTTCATGATAAAAAAAAATGTTGAGCGAACCAAGATATATAATGAATAACTAATGCTTCAAGCAAACTACATTCAATTCTTGATTAAATATGTTATTTTCTTATTTTTCGATATAAATTGATTAGTTTTGAAGCTGTTAATAGTAATTAAGTAAAGTGGATAAATTAAAAAAAAAAAAAGAAGATTTTTAACTGATCGAGTTACTGTTCTCACTTTGGATGTTATTCTCAATATGTTTCAGTTTTAGTAACCTACGACCTTCTTGTGGTGCCTTTTGTTTGAGTTGAGAATCGTTATGTCACATGCGGAAATCTATTTATTCTACGAAGGTCGGTTGGTTGGTTGGTTCATGTTGTTTTACGGCATATCAACCCTTTTCAGGTTATTAATGCCGAATCCAATGATTTTGAAGAACAATTTTTTAATAGAATATATTTGTTGTTTTCAAGACGGTTTCTATTTAACCCCTAGTTGGGACCCTAACAGGTACTACCATTCCGGGTCAGGGTGAACCTGGGAGCAATGAAAATTAAAGGGTGGCTCCATACTCCTCAAAGCCCGCAAGCTGGGGCCTAACCATCGGATATAGTTTAAGGTCATATCCAGGACCTTCTACGAAGGTACCTAACTCTCTTTCTGTAAAGCATAACACAGTAGAAATCATAAACCCATTGCTAATTGTATTGGCAGTATTGCGTGCAGTGAGGATCGAACCTTCAACCGCGCGACTTGGAACTGATTAGTATTTTTTTTCTGTTGTGTCACGTGTTCTTGCTAATCCCGTGAAGCAAATAAACGTTACGATGATGTCATCTAAGATGACAACTAGACTGAATAATCCAAATGACGTAAATTATCTGCTTTAAATTATTTGAAGGAAATTGCTCCAGACAAGTTTTAAGTTTTTATTAAAAAATATGAAATTTACAGGCTGTAAAGTAACACTGTCGTTGCAACAGGCCGTAAAGAGAAATCTTTCTAAACTGAGGCAGCATTTAAACATTCGCTTGAACTGGTATATAGTCATCAAAAAGTGCTCAATATCTTGAGAATAATTTCTTCTTTCGTATCTTTGGGCGCCATAATATAAAATATGCCTGCTGAAAAAAAAAGACCGCGCGCCGAATTGAAAATATATCCAAAAAAGTCGGAAAAAAGAATAACGCTGTCGTGTTCAATCAGACGTGCTTGAATAGTGGCTTGCTGCCAAAATATACATATATATATATATATATATATATATATATATATATGTGTGTGTGTGTGTGTGTGTGTGTGTGTGTGTGTGTGTGTGTGTGTGAATTGGTGAGATAAAGGGAGAAAGTAAACTCCATTCAAGGATAATACAAAGCTCAACAAGTTGCTTTGGAGCTTATATAGGAGTCATTAAAAATAAGAAATGAAGTTATGAAAACTATATATTGATATATATATATATATATATATATATATATATAGAGAGAGAGAGAGAGAGAGAGAGAGAGAGAGAGAGAGAGAAAATGATTCATTTTTTTAATTATGGTATACAAGCATTTGTAGGGGGTTAAGGAAAGTCTTTATACCACTCCTCCTTTATCTGAGTCTTCAATATAGTTCCCCTCAAAAACATCAATAATTTTATTTATTTATTTCGTTCATGACGAAACTCTCGCTAGACGCACATCTCCATTATATTACCTTGAACCTTCTCTACTCTTCTGATGAGAAGTATCAGGCTTCAAAATACCTTGGTATAAAGAGTTCCCTTTACCCCCTACAAATGTGTTTATACTCATATTAAACAAATGAATCATTCTATATATACCGATATATAGTTCTTATAACTTCATTTCTTTCTTTTATTCACACACACACACACACACACACACATATATATATATATATATATATATATATATATATATATATATATATATATATATATATATATATATTAGTGTTGGGACGATTAAAGGAATCGGAATCGAGAATCGGAAAATCAGAACATTTAGGGTATCGGAATCGGTATCGGAATCTGAAAAATTTGTGCATATCTTCCGATGCCAACACGATTTTTTTAATTGCCATTTTTCATCTGAATATGTTTTAACTTACTCTTACCGGTAATAATATTATAAAATATTAAATATTAAATGCTTTTTAACTGCAAGTAAAACTAAAATCGATAGATGATTCCTACCAGTGTATTTCTTTCGTTTGAAAAAAATATCTGCACATTCAGCATGTGCTTTTACGGTAATTGGGAAAAATAACGACTATATTAAAATAATTAGAGATTTGTAAAGAATCGGAATCGGTAATTGTATCGGAATCGGAAATTTAGTACGTCATTGGTAAGTGTATCGGAATCTGGAAAAATATTTGAATCGTCTCATCACTAATATATATATATATATATATATATATATATATATATATATATATATATATATATTAATTTATGCGATTAAAGTAATCATACTTAGCTCCTGAAACAGTTGAGCACTCTCAAAAGAATTTATTTCACCACACCAAAAATAGATATGGAAAGGGTTAATTTCGAAACATCGCTAAAAAAACATCCCCACACCAAGCAAGCATAGCTATATTATTAAATTAATTCAAAAACAGATGAACTAATACGCTGAATGCGATGGCGAGCAAGTTTCTTTCTTAAAAATAAAAACATAAACAAAAAAGAATCCTATGGTTTTATAAACCCTAAAAAATGCGAAAGCAGTACACCTTTTGATAAACTTTAAAAATGACCTTTTAAACGTAATTAAAAACTTAGAATTCCACAATCAACCTAACAATTTCCAATGAAAACTACACAAAATTGTTAGAAACATAAACAACTCTAACAAAATCTTTGTAAAAGCAGATAAAACTAGAATTTTTTATAAAATAGATAAACAAAAATATAACAAACTAATCACAGAAAACATTACAAAAAACTACAAAAAAACTGGATACAAACGAATGCAACTACATAGATACAATAAATACTGAAAGTAAACAAATCGCCGATAAATAAATAAAAATTAGCGATAAGGTCGGTAAATTGAAACCTAGAGAGGCATACATTCTGCTCAAAGACCACAAATGTGACTTCAATAATAAACTCAGCACCTGCTTGATAAAACCAACTAAACCAGAAATAGATAGAATTAGCAAAACAATACTCTCTAGAGTAAACAAATAAATCAAACAAGACGTAGAATTAAAGCAGTGTGCAAATACTGCGGAAGCAATCACTTGGTTTAAAAATATAGAAAACAAAAATAAATGTACGTTTATACAGTTCGAATCATAGAATTCTATCCCTCGATATCCGAAGAACTTTTCAACGTTGCCCTAGAATTTGTCGAGGCATACACTGATATATCATCGGAAGAAGTCCGCATTATTAAAAAATGTAGAAAACCAGTTCTAGTAAATAACAATAACCAATGGACAAAAACTAAAATGACAACTTCGTTTGATTTGGCGATGAGCGCCCTGGATTCTGCAGAGGCATCGGATCTTGTGGGATTATTCAATCTATATACCCTCACAAGCATATTTGATACTACGGATATCAACCTATATAGAGATGATGGACTAGCTATAATAAAAGACTCCAACAAAGTCAAGGGAGATAACTTTAAGAAAATCATACACAAGGAAATGAAAATATTAGGCCTAAAAATAGACGTACTAGCTAACATAAAAATAACAAACTTCCTGGACGTCATGTAAAATTTAGATAAAAACACATATGAACCATACTTAAAAGACAACGTTAATCCAATATACGTAAACCCTAAGTCACATCACCACCATCAATTATAAAACGGATTCCTAACCCGATCGTAAGTAGACTCAGAAATAACTCAAGCGATGAAAATGTATTTAAATAATCAATCAATATCCAGGAAACAACCCTAAAAAATAGTGGATACAAAAATATTGATATCAAATATAAGCAACAAAATGCCAATAACTATAATAGACTTACAAATCGAAGAAAAAGAAATATAATCTGGTATACGGCGCCATACAATCAAATGTTACAAACAAAACTTGGCAAGAGTATTTCTAGATCTTATCGAAAAGCATTTCCCCGCAACTAATCCCTTACATAAAATTTTCAATAAAAATAGCATAACGTTATCCTACAGCTGCTGCGAAAATTTAGAGATGATAATTAAAGCACATAATAGCAAAATATTAAATAAAATCAATGAAAGCAACAACAAAATAAACAATAAAAAGTGGACATCATGACAAAAATAAAACTAACACAAAGGACACATATGTAACTAGTAGAAATATTAATAATAATAATAATAATAATAATAATAATAATAATAATAATAATAATAATAATAATAATGATAATAATGATAATAATAATAATAAACTAACTCCGAGCAACGACAACCATACTAGAAATAAAAATATTAATAACGGACAAGATAAATGCAACTTCAGAACCCGTACACTTCAAAATAAATGTCTAACCAGAAGCATAGTTTACCAGGCCACAATATTTGCGAAAGAAAAGCCGAATAACAAGAATTATTACGGAGGTATGACTTTCTTTGATTTCAAAACCACATATTATGACCAAAAAGTACATTAAAAAATAAAAAAAATACCGAATGAAAACAACCCTAGCAAACAAATACTGGGAACTCAAAGAAAGCGGATGTTCGCCGGTAGTCGAATGGAAAATAGTAAGACAAGCTAACACATGTAGAGACCTAGACGATCCATGTAGATTATGCCTCTATGAAAAATTTGCTATGCTATACTTTAAAGAACCCCAACATCTATCAAACTGTAAGAGAGAAATAGCGAACAACTGTGTTCGCAGAATAAACTTCACTCTAGGATAGCGATACAAAACAATTTTAAAACTAACAATAGAAAATAAACAAATAAAATAAACGTACATTTACATAAATTATCATATATATATATATATATATATATATATATATATATATATATATATATATATATATATATAAACTAACATAAAAATACACATTTAACCTAGATTAAAAATAGATCAGGACACTAGATACCTACGCTCCCCGCCAAAACAGCACACACAAAGGAACGGGTAAACCGGACGTCAACTGGGTCTTTGTCATGTAAGTGCCTGCTCATTGGCTGATTAGGAAGGGTGCGGTGGAAACTAGAAAGCTGATTGGCTAACTAAAACGCAATAGAAGGTGCGTATATAAAAACGCGAGACAACCATAAAATCCTCGCATAAGACTGATGAATCCTAGCGTGGATGAAACGCGGAATATTCTGCATAGCTTAATTGCCATATATATTTTATAACTTACTATATATATATATATATATATATATATATATATATATATATGCATATATATATATATATATATATATATATATATTGGATTAGTATAAGGTTAAAGGTGCAACAATAAATGTCAATTTAAAAGAGTTTACTCGTCGTTTTCACGTATGCATTTGTCGGCATGTGTATCGGTGCGCACATCCACGCATGCGCGTTTAGCATATACGGCGCGGCGTCTCAGCTGTCACCCACAAAATAAGCATTAATCTTTCACTGCAACGCAGGACAAAAATAAGGAGAAAGTTGAGTGAAATAGTTTTGTTTAGTTTAATTGAAAACGTGCCACACCCTACGCTGGGAGGGGGTCAGAGGGACTGAAGATTAATCTGGTTATTTATTATTGTGTCCTTTCTTCCACCCCCAGCAGAAGGCGTGTTCGGAGTATTCAGCAGAACGCGAAAGACTGCAAATCTAAATAACGCTGCTTCGGACATATGTGTATGTTTTTGCATGTGGTATGTTTATGTGTTTCGCTAAGGATTGACGCTTTTGAAGTTATTTAAAGGATCTTTCTATGCGAATAAGCTGCTAATTCATCTATTAATGATCCGTCTTATTAATAGTTAGTAATTGACTCCAATGGCCGATAAAATAAATTAACTTTGTGTTTAATTGTTTCAAATATTGTTAATAGTAAATATTTTAAATTTTTAATAGTAACACGCCTAACGCATGATCACGTACCAAATATGAGATCGCATCACCAATGCGTGCCTTTAGGAAACCATAAAATGATTCTATTTTGGCTAGTCATTTTTGTTCATTATTCTTTCTTTGTGTCTGTAAATTTCTACCTGGATTGCATTTAATGAGTATGTTGTAGAGTTGCCATCATAGTTATAACTACTATCCTTATTAGGTGTCCTCCTCTGGCTATCTCTTCAAAACTTTTGGCAGATATTGAGCTTGAGTTCTCTCTTTCTCTGTCTTTCTGTGTGTGTGTGTGTGTGTGTGTGTGTGTGCGTGTGTGTGTGTGTGTCTCTCTCTCTCTCTCTTTATCTCTATCTCTATCTCTACCTCAAAAAATATCAAAGTCAAAAAATAGAAAACAGACCATCATAAATATGGGGTATATATATATATATATATATATATATATATATATATATATAGTAGCGTTCAAAACTAAGGGAAAAATTTAAAAACCTAATATTTGTTAAAAATAACAACTGTCAAAAGCTGAAATTTTGAATTCTTTTTCTATCCTTTGCAAATGATTAAAATTTTAATATGTTATGGATGATAACGACTACCAGTTGTAAAAATTTCAGCTTTTAACAGTTGTTATTTCTAACAAATATTAAATTGAAAAGTTATCCCTTAGTTTTGGACGCTACTGAATATAAAAAAGCAGGTATTATATTATGACATTTTGAAAAAAAAAAGAAAGAAAACGTGGGCTTTTTTTAAGAAAATTCTCAACATTTCGTCTCCATTTTCGGGAGAATAATAAGGATGATTGAGGAAAATAAAATAAACTCATCTTTTGGTATAATTTATTCTCCTCACTCATCTGTTATTATTTTTCCTGGGGATGTCCCCCGAAATGAGCATGAAACGTTGATAATAATAATAATAATAATAATAATAATAATAATAATAATAATAATAATATATTTTCCTATTATATATATATATATATATATATATATATATATATATATATATATACTATTATATTCAGGCAACCATTATTAAAAACAACAGAGATACCTTGCTTAATGATTCTTTTTTTCATTTTTTCGTAAGATTTTTTTAACTTCAAGATGGAAGGTATTTACAAATGGTCCATGGTTCACACGAGCGCTTTCGATTCTTTCTTGAATCATCATCAGGTGGAGATAAAATATTAAAAATAGAAGTGAAATATATAGTTACGAATGATAAAAAGAGTCAATGAAAAGTCGATTAAAATATACATTTACGAGTGATAAGAAAATCGATTAAAAATTAGGATGATAAAAGGCAATGTTAGTAAAACCAGTCGTATACTGGTTATGCTAAACATTTCAGCACATTATTGCTACTTTCAAAATTAATACTATTTATAGATGGGTGCTGGGTTTTTTTATATATAGTGCTTCAAGTATTTTTGATTTTTTACAATTACTTTCTCGTTGCAAAATCCTTGTGTTGTCCACGAGGACCTTTCTAAGATTAGAGGTGGGACAGCTATGTTGATTTGTTAAATGCTGGTATATTGAGATAGTACTGTTCAAATGCATCGTTAATCGCCAGGACAATGTTGTTTTTGTATGTCCAATATAAGCGCTCGTGTGAACCATGGAACATTTGTAAATACCTTCCATCTTGAAGTTAAAAAAATCTTACGAAAGATCGAAAAATGAAAAAAAGAATCATTAAGCAAGGTATCTCTGTTGTTTTTAATAATGTTTGCCTGAATGAAGGAATGCTGCCTAAATACACTAATCCTATAACATATATATATATATATATATATATATATATATATATAGGAAATCCAGTTTTAAAAGCATTCGAGATTAAGAATTTAAGATTTAACAGTTGAAAGACTAGACGAGTGCAAAACTGCTTTTAATTTACATTTCTATTTATCAAAATAAATTGAATTTAAAAAAAAATTTTTTAGAATAATAACATATTCTTTTTCAGGAAATACAGACGATTATTTCTTCTTTTTCTTCTTCTTCTTCTTCTTCTTCTTCTTCTTACGCTTCATGGTGGACGTAACACTCGTCAGATCCTCGGAGGTTGGAAATTTAGGTTGAATGATGTTTAAATGTCTAGTAACTGTGTTAACAATTTAGTCGAACGCATGTCGATAATAATAATAATTGAAGAGTTAATGGTTGAAAGACCAGACGAGTGCAAAATTGCTTTTAATATAGAGTTCTATTTATATGAATAAAATTGAACTTTGTGCGCCCTATTTAGCCTTGACAGAGTTAAAAAAAACCAGCTTCAGAATCTTGAAAGTTGTGGTCTTTTCTCTTCCTTGCAGCCTGTTTCCCACAAAAGAGACGTTGCCGACCTGTTTCTGTTCTATCGTTATTTTCATTGCAAATGCTTGACTGAATTCTTATCTATAGTCCCCTTTTGCCAAACTTTCACAAGACACTCAACTAGCTACAACCACTATATACGATTTCCCCACTCTCTATCTGTGCCTAAATCTAACTCAGATTCCATAAACAAAGATTCTGTTTCAGAACTTGCCACCTGTGGAACGCTGTTCCGCTAGGCGTCTTCCCGGTTTAATACAACATAGTAGCCTTCAAATCCAATCTAAACAAGTTCTTGTTGGGCCGTCCCCATAAATAATAAATTCTACCCAATTTACACCATTAACGATTAGTACACTCCTACCTTACATTCATTAACCTTTATCCTCTAGTGGCCTTCGGGGTTTGCTAAGTGGTGACTCCCAAATAAAAAAAAACTTAGTTGCTATAAATATTTTTATACTGTTAGTAGGCTCTACTCATTAAGTATTGGTGAAGAAAATACAGAATATGTATGTATGTATGTATGTATGTATGTATGTATGTATGTTCATTCGCCCTTTTACTCCAAAAAGGAGTAAAATTCAATTTATGTTGTTGGAATGTACGCATTCTTCTTGATAAAGCGTCATCCAACCGCCCAGAGCGCGGGCAGCGCTCGTCACTGCAAAGCTACAGAGGCTTCATATAGATATTGCTGCTCTGTCAGTGACCCGTCTCTCAGGAGAAGATCAAATGACAGAGGTATCATCAGGCTACACTCTCTTCTGGATTGGTAAACCGGAGGTTATCCGTAGAAATTGTGGCGTCGGTTTTGCGATTAAAACATCCTTGGTTGATACTATGGAATTTCCTTCCAGCATCTGTGATCGCATCATGAAACTTTGTGTTCCTCTCTCACATAACAGATTCATCACTATTCTTTCAGTCTATGCACCAACCCTTCAAGCGAATGAAGATGACATCTTGTGTTTCTATGAGTCTCTGCGCTCTGTTGTTGCATCTACACCAATTAATTAAAATCTTGTTATTCTTGGTGATCTCAATGCCATGAGATCAAAGACTATGAGATCTGGAGTCCTCTTGGCAGCTATGGTATTGGCACAATGAATGCTAATGGCCTTAAGCTACTAGAGCTGATGTCGCCAAGTTAAAGTTGCCTGAAGTTCAAAAGAGTATGACGGAAAAGCTCAATAATATTGCATTTGATGGTAGATTGATGAATTTTAAGACTCATGTTTATTTTGCTGGTGCTGAAGTTCTTGTTTTCAAGAGGGACAAGAACAAGCACTGGTTTGACGACAACAATCTTGAAATTAATCAGTTGCTGATGAATAAACAGACAATTTATGTATCTTTACTTCATGAAGATCATTCTGATCATACAACTAATTTGCTACAATACAAAGAGGTCAAAGCCACATTGCAACGTGAGCTAAGAAAAATGAAAAACCAATAGTGGATGAATATAACGGAGCAGATCCAAAAGGCGTTTGACACAAAAAAATTCGAAGGAATTTTATGGACTGCTGCGCCAAGTATTTGGTCCTCCTTTCTCTTCAATATCTTCCCTGGTGTCGAAAGATGATTCTGTTATCATTAAGGATCCATAAAATATTTTGAAAAGATGGCAAGAGCATTTTACTGATGTGTTTCACAATCCCTCACCAGTAGATGCTGATGCAATTGATAGCCTACCACAATGTGATATCATATTTAGAAATAGATCGTTTGCCTAATCTGGTTGAGGTGCAGCTGGCTATCGCACAAATTAGTCACCTGGTTTGGATGGTTTTCCGGTGGAACTTCTTAGGATTGGAGGTGTGAATATCGCTAATGCTATGCTTGGTTTTGTTGAGGAAATATGGGAAGGTGCTCCTGTTCCACAGGATTGGATTGATGGTGTATTGGTGACTGTTTAAAGGAAAGGGACAGAAGAATGTGTGTGACCACTACCGTGTGATTATGCTTTTGGAAGCTGCTGGGAAAGTTCTCGCACGACTTCTATTACAGAGGTTACTGTAGGATGTTTGTCCTAATGCTATTCCAGAGTCACAAAGTGGTTTTAGGTCTGGCAGAGGAACTATGGATTTGATTTTTTTCAGCCCGGCAAGTCCAGAAGAAATGCATTGAACAACAGATATCACTGTATCAAGTGTTTGTAGATCTAACCAAAGCATTTGACACCGTTAACAGGGATGCTCTCTGGTTAATCTTAGAGAAAGTAGGGTGTCCTCCAACCTTTGTTAGAATATTCAGGGAACTGCACAGGGACAGGAAGGCTCGAGTCTCATTTAACGGAAAATTGTCTTATGAAATCCCAGTTGACAATCGTGTCAAACAAGGTGATATTCCTGTCCTTACACTTTTCTCTATATATTTTGGTGCTCTACTTGCTCATGCGTTTCGAGATTGCGATAGGGGTGTCATGTTAAAGTTTCGAACCACAGATCGCATTTTTAATCTTCAAAGATTTAATGCCAGATTCAAGTTACATCATGTCTTAGTCAAGAAATTACTGTATGTAGACGATGCTGTTTTTTTTTGTTTTGTTTCTTTTTGTTTTTTGTCGCACACTGAGACTTATATGCAGCATATACTGTATAGTTTTGCTGACTCATGCACTGCCTTTGGTCTGAGGATCAGTCTGTCTAAAAAAAAAGTGATGTTCACTCCGGCACCGGGCAGTCATACGTGGAGAAGAACATCATTGTCTGTGGTGCTAGACTGAGAGTAATTGATTCATTTGTGTACCTGGCGAATTCAGAAGCCATCTGTAGCTTTTGGAAGGTTGGAGAAGAGAGTGTGGTCTGATCGTGGCGTCACAGACAGGACTAAGACCTGCGTTTACAAGACCTGTGTGCTAACCACACTGTTATATTCATTCGAGACATGGACATTGCATCAAAGGCACATTAAATAGCTTGAACGATTTCACCAAAAATGATTGAGACATATCATAAACATCAAGTGGCAAGCACAAGTACCCGATACTGAAGTCCTTGTGAGAGCATGTTGCTCTAGTGTTGAGACCCTTGTAATCAGATGTCACATGCGTTGGTTCGAATGAAAGATTTTAGGCTGCCAAAACAATTTTTTACAGGGAGCTGGAAAATGGCAAACATCCTCAACACAAGCCAAGAAAGAGGTTCAGGGACTCTACAAAGAATAATTTGAAAGTCTTACAAATCGACATCGACACATGGGGAGAACTTACTTTGCAAAGGCCGAAGTGGGGAAAGCTTTTTCGTGAAAGTTGTGATGCTCTAGAGAAAAGACAGCAAGCTCATAGCAATCTGAAGCGAGAGCTTCGCAAAGGTTTAATTGACGGGTCTTAACAATGACACACAAAGCTATAAAAGCGACACTTGTGAACGAGTGCTTTTGTCAAAAGCTGGCTATGTCAACCACCTTAAAGCGCACAAAACTCCTGTTCAGGTCAACTTTGCACCTATTAGTCCGAACCAAACGATCTGTTTAACATGCAGCAAAGTTTGCAAGTCTACTGCTGGTTTGAAGAGACATGTGATTGTTCATAGGAATACCTCCAGAGGAAGTCAACTCGATGGAAATTTCTCAATTTGTATGTCACATCTGCTTCAAGATGTGCAAATCTGCGGCGGGGGTGCAGAGTCATCTGAGATGGCATGGACGACAAGATTGGGAGAACTCAATGTGACGGCGATCATCTGGGAAGATACAGCAATCATCATGTATGTATGTATGAGTATATATAATATTACCTTAAATGTTTTATTTGCATATGCATGAACTAGCCATTATATATATATATATATATATATATATATATATATATATATATATATATGTATGTATATATATATAAAATATAATATAAAGCTGAACGTCTGTGTGTGTGTCTGGTCACGAATAGGCTCCTATATGGTTGACTATTATAGAAAACTGATCGCATATAATGATAGAAGATATATCGAGACACAGGAATGAATATGTTTGATCTGGCATAATGATGATTCATTACACTTGTGGGGTCTTCATACGCGCCTGGTCCACAAAGTATGGAAATAAAAAATTAAAAATTAAAAAAAAAACGTTTACAAGTGTTTTAATATAGATATATATAAGAATAATTTGATAAGTATGTTTTAACTTAAATAGGGATGGTATAATAAAATTGTGGTGTCTGCGTTCGCGCCTGACCTCTATAGAATGGAAATAGACACAAACTTTAATAAAGACTTTTCATATCTATCTGCGTAAGTATACTTTGATAATTATGTTTCAGTTTGAAAAAATCTGGTATAATAAAATTATGGGGTGTTCGTTCGCGCCTGACCTCCATAGAATGGAAATATGTCACAAAGTTTAACAAGGTTTTTTGATATAGATCCACAGAATATTGTGATAAGTGTTTCAGTGTGAACAAGTATGGTATAATAAATTATGGGGTTTATCTATTTTATTTTTACTTTCATCATATTTTGCTTTGGTTTTGATACCCTCAAATTCGAAGCTATCTCCTTACAACCCTTCCTTTTCATAACCTATCATACTTTCATAATCAGAGTCCATTTTCTGTAGGCTGTTTTTGAACCCAGTCAACGACGGATATTTTTGCTAGTATATATATATATATATATATATATATATATATATATATATATATATGTAAATAAATATAGATATATTGTAAATATATATATATATTGTAAAAATAAATACATATAGATGTGTGTGTAAAATAATATATATATGATAAAAATATACATCAGTGCAAATATACACATTGTACGTATATAGATGTTGCAATAAAAAAGAATATATATAATATTGTAAGTATATATATACGTGTAAACATATATTCTTTGTATATGTATAAATATATTAATTGTAGGTATATGTCTAAAAATATATTTATTGTAGGTATATGTGTAAATAATATATATTTTAAGTATATGTGTAAATGTGCACAAATATATATATATATATATATATATATATATTATTTACATTATTTATATGTATATATGTATGTACATGTATAGAAATTAGCATCGCTCTATCATCGTTTTAAAACTCACCAGTGAAGCTGTTGTATAGGGGGTGTACATAATGGGGATGAGATAGATTAGAGATGAAGGGAGATGTGAAAGGAAGACGTGTAACGTACAAATCTTTAAAACACGGAGGGGAGATTCATTATCGATGGAGAAATACAGTCAACACTTTGGAAGGAGGTTTCATATAATGTTCATTTTACAATACGATGAAGACAAAACACATTACCTTGCGGTTGATGACAAACGAAGACAAAAGCTTACATAACAATATAAAGACATTTATTTTCCAGCTGGTGATGTGAATGATAAGAATCCGAAGCTGGCTAAATTACGATATTGTCTTCTCCTCCTCCCCTTCGCTTCATTAAAGAGCTTAGGCTAACTCTCTCTCTATCTCAATTCGAACTGAACTCTGTCTCAACTGTCTCTCTTCTTTCAACTTCCAACTGAACTCTCTCACTAACTTAACTGTATGCATTGATTCTATATTTCTCTGTGGCTTCAGAACGCGGCCAAACGTGCATGGTATGCACATGTATATGATATGCTTCCAACATGTGTCCTGGTGACTCAAAGGAATTCCTTAATTCCATTGTTCTACTGTTCCTCTGACTTTAACTTTGTTTTTATAGTTATTTCTAACTACAATGGATAATTCCACTGCATTCCTGGAATCGTATCTAAATAACAGTAATGTATTCATTTTAACTTTTGATAACTGCGTACGATTTCAGCGTTGTCCTTTAATACTAAGTATAATAGACCTTAATTACTTTGTTTCTCTAAATAACAGGATTATCCCCCTTCAATGTGTAACATAGCAAGCGTATCAATTGCTGATATTAGGAACTCGCACGCCAGTTAAGTTCCAACTATTACTAGGGGTGTCGAACATCTTACAGCGTGAACTAACGAATTCACTCCTGGGGGTTCTTTTTAAGGAAGAGTATTGCATTACGCTAAGTGCAAACCATTATGTTTCGCCCATGGAGCATTTTGCTATTGGAGCGGAAAGGGAAAAAAAACGGTAAAAGAAATTAATCATGCCATTCCTTTCGTCAGTCGAAATTCAGTTCCTTTTTCTCCTTTCTTCTTTACCATTATGTCCGCTCCTCGGTTCACCTGTCCACACCACCCCGTCATCCACTCTGATCTCCACCAATCCACTCACGAAAGAATCAAACGTCGGCAGAATCAAAGGATCTTTCCACCTGCTTTTGTCTCCGATCTGTCAGCGCACGCAGTGTAGTTGATAGACTCCAGATGGCGCCACGAAATTTCATAGTGTTGCCATATGCGAGAGAAGGGGTGGGCGTCCGGCGTGAAACTTTCTTTCGTGGACGCAAATAGACGAGCCTCAAAGAGAAACCGAAGAAAGTCCTAGCAACAAGAAGCAATAAGTAAATATGTATTAGCTCATAACCAGAAAGGGGAATTTAAACAAAAGCAGAGACATTACACATCTAAGAACTCTTTAGTAACTTTCGGTAATGCAAATCGGCCGTGACAGATTACACACACACACATACACAGCAAAAAAATCACACACACTCACATACACACACACACACACACATATACATATATATATATATATATATAAAGAAAGAAAATGCGAGCATGAAAATAATATGGTTAAGCTTAAACATAGAAAAGTAAAGGACTAGTTGTTAAAACTGGAAAAGAAAAACACAAGATATTCTAGTTAAAAATATAATAAATTTATAACTTAAAATATTACAGCATTACGAATTTTTTTATAATGTAAAATTAATTTTTTTTATAGAAATATTTGTCTCCTCCTTGCTATTATTTAACTTATGAAAGATGAGATATTTTCATGTTTGAATAACGCCCATTTCAAATTCTCCCACGTGAAATTGTACACTTGAACCTCCAGGAAGATCTCCATGGTTCTGTTTGTTTTTGTTTTTTGTTTTTTTTCTTTTGTTTATTTGTTTGCTTTTGTTGTTTGTTTTTTGTTTTTGTTTTGTTTTTTTTTTGCTTGGTTGTTTTTGTCACTTTTTATTGTTTTTGTTGCTTTTTATTGTTTTTATCACTTTTTATTGTTTTTGTTACTTTTTATTGTTTCTGTTACTTTTTATTGTTTTTATCACTTTTTATTGCTTTTGTTATATTTTATTGTTTTTGTTACTTTTTATTGTTTTTGTTACTTTTTATTGTTTTTGTTAATTTTTATTGTTTTTGTTAATTTTTATTGTTGTTGTTACTTTTTATTGTTTTTATCACTTTTTATTGCTTTTGTTACTTTTTGATTGTTTTTGTTACTTTTTATTGTTTTTTGTTACTTTTTATTGTTTTTGTTACTTTTTATTGTTTTTGTTACTTTTTATTTTGTTTTATCACTTTTTATTGTTTTTGTTACTTTTTATTGTTTTTGTTACTTTTTATTGTTTTGTTACATTTTATTATTTTTTACTTTTTATTGTTTTTGTTACTTCTTATTGTTTTTGTTATTTTTTTATTGTTTTTGTTACTTTTTATTGTTTTTGTTACTTTTTGATTGTTTTTGTTACTTTTTATTGTTTTTGTTACTTTTTATTGTTTTTGTTGCTTTTATTGTTTTTGTTACTTTTTATTGTTTTTGTTACTTTTTATTGCTTTTGTTACATTTTATTGCTTTTGTTACTTTTTGATTGTTTTTGTTACTTTTTATTGTTTTTGTTACTTTTTATTGTTTTTGTTACTTTTTATTGTTTTTGTTACTTTTTATTATTTTGTTACATTTTATTATTTTTTACTTTTTATTGTTTTTGTTATTTTTTTATTGTTTTTGTTACTTTTTATTGTTTTTGTTACTTTTTGATTGTTTTTGTTACTTTTTATTGTTTTTGTTACTTTTTATTGTTTTTGTTGCTTTTATTGTTTTTGTTACTTTTTATTGATTTTGTTACCTTTTATTGCTTTTGTTACATTTTATTGCTTTTGTTACTTTTTGATTGTTTTTGTTACTTTTTATTGTTTTTGTTACTTTTTATTGTTTTTGTTACTTTTTATTGTTTTTGTTACTTTTTATTGTTTTTGTCACTTTTATTGTTTAGTTACTTTTTATTGTTTTTGTTACTTTTTGATTGTTTTTGTTACTTGTTATTGTGTTTTATCACTTTTTATTGTTTTTGTTACTTTTTTGTTGTTTTTGTTACTTCTTATTGTTTTTGTTACATTTTATTGTTTTTGTCACTTTTTATTGTTTTTGTTGCTTTTAATTGTTTCTGTTATTTTTTATTGTTTTTGTTACTTTTTGATTGTTTTTGTTACTTTTTATTGTTTTTGTTACTTTTTATTGTTTTTGTTACTTTTTATAGTTTTTGTTACTTTTTATTGTTTCTGTTACTTTTTATTGTTTTTGTTACTTTTTATTGTTTTGTTTACTTTTTGATTGTTTTTGTTACTTTTTATTGTTTTTGTTACTTTTTATTGTTTTAGTTACTTTTTATTGCTTTTGTTGCTAGCTTGTGTTCATAAGACGTGCGCTTTTCAACTTTTTATTGCTTCCAAACGCAAGTAATTTGTTAAATTCTACCGTCATTTTGTGAAAACGAGTTTTTACCCGATCCGCTAAACACACATATTAACAATACGCATGTGCGAGCTCAGACGCGATTTATCTGTGTTTAGTTTTAAATATCCATTAAATTCTTTCTGCTTGCAATTATTACAGATGACTTTAATTTCGTTTCGTGTATGTATCCGTCATTTGGATATCTTTTCAAAAGATGGAACATTCATATACATACACTTGACACATAAATAAGAGGTATTTCTCATTTCGTCCCTAAATGTTGAATGGCATTGGTTAGGCACTCGGAATTAGGTTGTAGCTGACTCTTGTTTCAGGGTTCGCATCGTGTGATTGATTTAAACGTTTATTTCTACTCTGATGATTGTGCAAGGATGAAATGAATGCGTATGAAGGTAAGAATTAGATATATAACATCAAATAATTATATATAGGGAAATGCCTACTTGGGACCATTACATTGTGATGTGGATTACTCAAAATACAGTTTGGATTATTTTACAATGTTGCTATCAAATACATTCACTTCAGTTTTTACCATGCAATTTGAATGTGAATTTTTATATACTTTTCATTAATTTCCCTTATTCTATGATATTTAAATACTTAAACAACTTTTAAGTGTGATTTTCCATGTCTCACTGACTTTAGCAAATAGGGTGTAAACCATTATATAACTATTTGCTAATATTTTCTCCTCTGAAGAGATGGTAGACATCGAAATCCTTTAGGATAAGGAATTATAATATTTCAAATGTATTCTTTGTCTTACATAGAATAATAAAAAAATCTTTTGATTTGAAATTCAAACATTTCACGTCATAATTTTTTTAAATTCATTGAATTACTAAAATTTGATTTATTTGCTCTATCTTGTATATCGAGCAATTCTTATTTAGGTGGTATATTACTTATAGAATATTACTGCCAGTAATATTCTATAAGTAATATATCTAATAAGTAATATATATAATATATTGTAAAACTTATAATCACAGGTTTCCATACCAGTTGATTGTTAGATAATTTAATTGTGAAGTATATATATATATATATATATATATATATATATATATATATATATATATATATATTTTATTCGATTTTCACCCCAAACAAGGCACAGTGCCACTGTGAAGCAGGGGGCTACTATTAGGGACTTAATTAGCGGGGT
Source organism: Euprymna scolopes (assembly GCF_053919585.1). Classification (NCBI taxonomy): domain Eukaryota; kingdom Metazoa; phylum Mollusca; class Cephalopoda; order Sepiida; family Sepiolidae; genus Euprymna; species Euprymna scolopes. The sequence goes on from NC_136487.1 coordinate 50,365,281, forward strand.
CATTATGAAGGGAGAAGAGTAGAAAGATGTTTGTTAACATTACACTTGAACTTCTGCATATCATTGCAGTTGGGAAAGCAGAATCCCGGAAGGGAGTTCCAAAGACCCGCAGTTCTGGGGAAGAAACTATTGGAGTAAAAGGCTTTCTTGCACCTAAGGATCTCTACTGTAAAGGGATGAGACTTAGTAGCTTGTCGGGTTTGTCGGGGGTAGTTACGTCGGGGAGGTACAAGTGTTTGCAGTTCGTCAGAGCATGGAAAAAGTATATAGCATTCGAAAAGTACTTGCAATAACCCTTATCCCTGAGTGGCTTCCTGGCCTTGATAAGTGGTGATCACTGTGTAAAAAAAAAAAAAATATCAAAGTTTTGTCCACATTTCAGGATGGTAAAATGACTGAGGAAAATTAAGTTAAAACCATAATGAACCAAAAAATAATAACTACCTTTAAAGAGCGGTAGCAGAAAAAATTCTGGGCCCGTACATTTTACTTTATCATCCTGATGAAGTGCCCAGAAAATGGGGATGAAATGGTGAGATTTTTGTAATGCTACAGGTTTTTTTTTCTTTTTACCTATAACAACATACTATCGTATCTATGTTTATTCACACACACACAGACACAGACACACACCCACACACACACACACACATGTATATATATATATATATATATATATATATATATATATATATATATATATATATATATATATATACTAGCCTTTCGTTGCCCGGGTGTTTGGAGGTGTGTGTTGAGCAAAAAAAAAATGTGGTAGTAGGAAGGCAGGCTCGAACCCGTACCGCGAAGAAGGAAAAGAACGAGAAAAATACGTGACGTCTTTGTTGTTACGACGACCACCAAACCGGAATGACGTAGGTTTAAATTAAGGCTAGACAATCGAAAAGAGGGGACTACTTTCGAAATATATTTCGAAAGCTCTCCCCTCCCTGTTGAAAAGTGCCCATTTGAGGGTAAAAAATTAATGTTTTTAGCCAATTTTTCAGTATTTGTCGTCTGAAGGGTCGAGCTTCAAAACGATGCTAATCTTGTGAAAATTCGTCGCCTCTGTCGAAAGTTTGAGGCAGACATGCAAACATACATACATACATTTATATATTGGTAACTCAAATTTTCGATCCAAATCGATTAAAAAGCTTGCCCTACCTCTGAATACCCTTTATTTAAATTTAAAATGTTTAGACCAGAAATCGTCTGAGTAATTTGGTAGAGACTGCAGAGGTAAAATATTTTTAAAAATTTGCCCCTATTATGTCCCCTTAACATTTATTGTTTTGGGCTCAAATCAAGTTATTAAGTTAGATCCATGTCCAAGGAACCTATATCTAAAATTTCAATTGTTTAGACCCCAAATTGTCGGAGGAGTTTGGTACAGTTCTTAAAGGTTAAATTCTTGAACTTTAATCCGTTAACAACCAAATTTCTGTCCGAAAATTAATTACAAAGATTTCCCTAAATCTCAGTACGCTATATATCAAATTTTGGGTCTATAAACTTAAAATTGACAGAGCTATTGCGTAGGAAATGTACCCAGACAGACACACAGACAGACCGATAGACAGACAGACAGACACTTCCACTTATATATATATATATATATATATATATATATATATATATATATATATATATATATATATATATATATACTAGCGAGGAGCCGCCCAACTTTGCCCGTTTGTAGAATACGCTTAAATATGATATTATAATGTGTCCAGATTTCATATATATTATTATATTCCAAAATAAAAACACACGAGCTTTGATTTCTAGGTTAAGACGCTGCAGTGATGTGCATGGACGACATTTTGAGTATCTATGAGTATAATATAACATTTGTGTTTAAAAAACTTTTGTAAAAATTATTCTTTGTAAAAATAAATCGTTGTTTGGCAAACTTCCCGGTTTTGTAGCGATCACTCTGTATTTTCATAATTTTATACATATTATATGCATAGGGAGAGAGAGAGAAAAAAAAATGAATAGACAGAAGAAGAGAGAGAAAATGAGAGAGAGTGAGTGAGAGAGTGAGAGACGAATGATCGAGAGTGTGAGCAGAATGAGAGGAAGAAAAGAAAAAAACGTTGAAAGAAAAGTTGAAAGCGAGATACCATGTTATTATACTTTTTGTATCTGACACGCTACACTGCTTTTAGCGAAACAAACCTATGTTATCCAAATCAATTTCACTTTGCTATAACCGATGCCTGGTTATACTTTAAACTCAAAGACCGTCTTGTTTCTTTTTTGGGTGTTAACCCAGCACTTGGTTAACCTTTTTTTGTACTCTTTTCTTTCTTCCTTTTAAACAAAGGGCAAAAACTGCAACAAGAAACGAAAAAAAAGAAACAGGACCCTTATTTCTATACAAGCATGTCTATCGAGGCGACAAATCAGACGTTTTTTGCACAGAAACAACGGTACGTTCTTTAAACAAGGAAGAAGTTGGAGCGGAAGAATGGTGCATAATTATTCTTCTCAGGCCTTTTTATAGCTACAAGGGAAAATCTGGTCGTTTACCCTAAAGGAACTGACACGGCGCAAAGAAACGCAAGTGCAAAAAGATTAAAGATAGGATGTTTTAGACGGATCTTGTGAAAATGAAAAATAAACATGAAAACAGTCCAATATATGCCTAAGATGTGAGGCGCAATGGTGCCTGTAGGAATCGCTTTAATACTCCCAGTGTTCTTTGCAATTATTTCATCCAATCAAGAAAGCGTTACACAAGTGTCCTGGAGGATATGGTTTAAAAAGCTTATCTCCAATTGATTAACCTACCTTAAAAGAAATATTCATAGTGGTATTGAAATAAATAGGTACAATGTTTTTTCAATTAATACATGTAATTCGTTGCAGTAGGTAATATTTTAAATATATGTATAATTCCATTCCTACCGCTGAATATAATGGCAACATCTGCCAACGTAGCTGCAAATTTAAAATTGAACTATTTAGCATGCTGTAGTAAATCAAACTAGGTGCAGAATGCCATTGTCTCAAGAGACAGACGTTTGCCAATAATACCATATTCCTTCTCGCTTTATATACCTAGCCATGCCCGGTCAAAACATATTACCGAGTAATGGGTTTAGTCACATACGAATATCCTAATTTGTTACGAAAAGATGTTGGATTTACGGAAGCATAAAACACATCCAGCTTAGTCTATGAAAACCAAACGTGAAGTAACCCACATAGCTTAAAAGGGGAAATAACTCCCATAGCTTCAAAAACTTTGTTTACTCCCGATGTTAAAACCAACTATTGTCAGATATTAATATTTAAAAATAAAGAAAATTAAAAACAAATGTAATTAGAAATAAATTAAACAAATCCACGTTAAATAATATTTCTAAAAAGAACAATTACAACGATTCTGTTACAACAAATAATTAATAATATGGAGTGTGGTGGGGTTACTCATTCAATGTAGATTTCAGTTGAATAAATTGTATGCATAGAAACCATGCTGGAGTAAAAGAGTACATAAGTAAATTTACAGTATAGAAATTAATTTGTGAAATTGTTTCTGTTAATTAAATTATGAAAAAAAAAACAATCAAATAGACAAAAGTACGACTTTATTATAACATAAATATGAATATATATATATATATATATATATATATATATATATATATATAGCTTGCAGTGGCTACATCCCTCTCCACACACACACATACACACACATGTATATATATGTGTGTGTGTGTGTGTGTGTGTGTGTGTGTGTGTGTGTGTGTGTGTGTGTGTGTGATTATATGAATATTTGGAAAAGTCCATGCCGTTCGATCAAAGTTTTGACGATGCTCTAAAATGCTACACGTAATAAAAAAATAGAATAGAAAAAATGTGCCACTAAAAGTTAAACTTTGTGAAACATGTCATCAAAAGTAGGAATAGAGGACGTCTAATAGGAGGAAGAATAAATCACATGTTTAACAGGGCTAGCTTTTCTGATGTAATTATTTGCATACTCTTCCTAATGTATATATATATATATATATATATATATATATATATAAGCGCCTTCCTTATTTATTGAGCACATTTTAGAAAATTGAATTGGCTTTAGTTCAATATATTTGAACTCATATAATTATATATATATATATATATATATATATATTCAGTGTCTAACATATCCAAAAGTAAAATCCACGTTGTTAATAGTATTCAATAAAAAGTGCAATAGATTTATTGTAGCGACTTACGGTTATTTTTTTAGGCGTTTGGGCAATGTTTTCACATTGTAAATTCACATGCGTGAATGGCGTAACGGTTAGAATCGCCGACTGGCTTGATGTAGTTGCTTGTCTAGCCCTACTGATGACCTGTGATACAGCGAAACAGTACGTTTATGACTATATATATATATATATATATATATATATATATATAAAATAAAAATTACAATTAAATTTACCAAGATGGTAAAATAAAAGTATATTATAAATATTAAAGAATTAATATTTATAAAATTATCTCAGCCAGATGTAAAAGCTCGATAAAACCAAATAAGAAATAGAGCTTATAATACGAGCACACAGTTAATAAAACATGTTAAAAAAACACTTTGAAATGAGTTAAAAACATATTTAATCTGAAAAGGAAACACTAGATAAGTGGCTAGTCCTTAGAAAAGTATTTCTTCGAAACTCCACGGATTATTAACTGTATATATATAATTATAAGTCTCTTTGGGCAAATTTGTATCATGCCAATAGTGTTGAAATCCATCTGGACCATCTAGATTAAACTTTTTCTCATCGGAGAAAATTACATTTTTCCACTTCTCTTCATCCCAAGTCTGGTATTTGGCGGCATATTTAAGTCGGTTAGTTTTGTGCTGATTAAGAAGACATGGTTTCTGCAGTCGCTTTAAATGATTGAAACCCTTCATTTTCAGATGCCTTCTGATGGTTTTAGGACTACATTCAGCTGCTGATTGGCTTTTCAATCGACTTGAGCTCATACTGGAGTTTTTTTAAACTTCTTCTGATACGGCGATCCAGTGATGGGGTCATTTATTTATTTTTTTTTTTGGTCGACCTGGACTCTTTTTGTGCCATTATTGATCTGGATTTCTTAAAAAATTTGTAATTACCGTTTTGCTACGATTCACTTCGTTTGCAATGGATCTATGGGAGAGTCCACCCCTATTACGCTCAAAGATCCTTCCTCTCTCAAACTCTGATAATGATTTCTTTTTTGCCATTTATAATTTAGTAAGATGTTATTTATCCACTAACAATTGCTTTTAGTAACATAGAAAGCTTTTCGTATTTCAAAACTAGCCGATTTTATTAAAGTTGTCTTATCATTTTGACCAGGTGAAAATGTTTGTTTTTTAAAAAATAATTATTAGATCAGAGTTAAGGTTTCGAATGAAGCAGATTTCATTTTTTCCATCATATTTTCCTTTTTGGAAATGGTTTTAACCATTTGTTTGATTAAAAATTCGATAATATGCGCAAACGCTTACTTTCTTAAGCGGTCTTATGATTTTGACCAGGACTGTATATATAAGCATACACAATATAAAGGAAAAGGCAGGTGAGTGCGTAAACTATTCATCCGTCATTTTGTATATCCAATTATTCTTAATCATAATTTTCATACCTTCCTTCCATAAGTTTTTATTCGACCATACTTCTACGAGTACTTGGTGATCATTGAGAGAGCATCTCTTGTGACACTACAAGAGAAGGAAAGCTTCCGCAAGAACACCTTCCCACCAACGGGTGGATGTTTAAAGTGAGCCGTGCTAGTGAAGGAGATGAATCGAAAAGAATATGACTCTTAAAATCTTTGTCAAGTCGTTGTTTGACGCGCCATTTTTTATATGCAATATAAGGGTGAGAATATAAACTTTACGTTTTGTTTATGTACGATTTATATCTCCTCCTCATCCCCCCTCTTTCCCTCTCTTTATCAAACCTTCTCCACTCTTACAGTCTTCACACACACACGCACACACATATCTCTGTTATCCCCTTCAACTATATGTTTATCTATCTTTCTATCTCTATCTATCTATCTCTACATCTCTCTCTCTCTCTCTCTCTATATATATATATATATATATATATATATATATATATATATATATATATATATAGCCACATTCCAAGATTCAAATATTTATTTTCATGCAAAACAAATCTTTTAACATATTAAAATATCGGTATCTTTTTTCAGATCCGTTTCGTTATGCAGAAACAATCGATTATTATGTCAATACCGACCCTTTTCAGAAAAAAGAAAAGAATACATAACAATATACTGTCGAAAAAATAATAAAATTGATAGAACACTCAACATTGTGTGTTTTTCCGACAGCCATATTGGTTCATATATATATATATATATATATATATATTATATATATATATATATATATATATATATATTTCTGTTTCATACACAGAGAAGCTTCAAAATAAAAATTCATATAATCTCAGTCCATACACATTTTATAAACAGTTTCTTTTCTCACACACGCATATACATAATCTGTCTGTTTCTCCTTATCTCTCTCCCTTTCCCTCTCTCCCTCCCCCTCCTCTCTCTCTCTCCCTCATTCATACCTGGAAAATCGTAAAATTTAAACTACGTAACCCAAGTCAATCATCTTAATTAAAGATGTAATTAAGTAGGACGCTATATTCAACAATTTGCCTTCGTATTTCACTTAAAGGGTGAATATCTCGTCTTTCACGTGAAACTTTGGCTGGTTTATGTTACTTCAACTTTTGGTTTCACAAGATTCAGTATTTGTATATTGGTAACAGAGGGCGTAGCTCATCGGCCAGAATACCAACTATTAATTAAACCTGGGCGCCATTAGATTGAATCCTAATTCTATAGCATGTAAATTAATTTAAAACGTTAAAAAAATAACTCGTACGCCACTACCGAGTATCGAAACTAAAACGTTTAGCTTACGATTTACTTTTTTCTTTGGCGTTAATGCCTCGGCTATGAAGACATGTTCGCTGCAAGGCTAAAATTAAAATATGAACTAATGGCTATTACGTTACGTGTGTATATGCGTAATGACGTCGTTCGACCTTCACCTGACAAATTCTATTTTTTTTCAATTTTCACACTTTTGCACCGATTTTTCCCTGACTAAAACCCAAATATAAAATTTCGCATGGGGTCGAATACCCTATATATTAAGTTTCATGTCCGTAGACCAAAAACTGGAAGAGGAGTTTGATAACCCATTTATTTTTAAACAAATATATATACTCATTCATAAATATATATCTATATATATATAGAAAGCGGTAACATTTCTACGCAAATATTACGCAAGTATAAATCATGTAGAATATCTGCATGAATATAATTACATGTAATAGTAAACTAAAGATGATCATCTCATAAGAAAACAAAAAAAACTAATAGGGAATTAATTAAAATGAATGTTTAACAGAATATGCACATTAGCTTGATCTTTTGTCGATGAATGCAATTCCATGACCCATATGTAACAGGGTTGTATTTCCTTTTCAAATACTTAGAAAACAGTTTTTTAATATGAATATCAATACACAAAACAAAAAAAATTATAAGAACATATGCATATACATATATATATATATATATATATATATATATATATATATATAGAGAGAGAGAGAGAGAGAGAGAGAGAGAGCAAAAGAAAGAGAGAGATGGTTTGCATTAAATGATTTTAAAACTAACAACATTTTTTAAAATAACCCAATTAAAACGTTAATGCTCTTTTTTTTTCTTATCATTTTATTTTAGTTGGAGATAAAACTTCCTACTGGATGTATGACATTCATCCATTATCTCATACACTTCAACCGAGAAAGCGTTTAAGATTCTAATCGTACCTCAAATTGCAGTTGTTTGTATCTTTCTTGCACTTGGTTTCCCGGGTATATTTGTCATACACTTTTCAAAATTCTTTTTCATAAGTCTGATTGCTTCTACAATTACTGAAATGACGGAGGTTTCTTTTCTTGCCGTACATAAAATCTTGTCGTACATAAAACCTTGTCGCACATAAAACCTTGTCGTACATAAAACGTTGGTATTTCGTTATATTCTCCCTCTCAGCTCTGTTTAATCCAGCACCATTGGGGGACACTAATTCTACTAAGGTTACTTCTTTCTCCTTTTCGTCCCATATCTGTATTCCAAGTTTAATAGCTCCGTTTTCAAGGTATGTCGCTGTGGGAATTGCGTATCATATTTTCAACTGTTCAAATGCTCCTGTATATGAATCCATGGATGAACTAAAAGTTAAAATTTAAATTTAAAAGAAAAAGACTATGAGGAATCGTCTTGAAATCGCCATAATGGAAAATTTGAAAACTTTTTCCCCAAAATACATGATTGAATAAATAAAATACATGAATTGAATAAATGCTGAAAATTAAGCGGGTAATTCTCTTGTTTCTTCTTGTGTGATGAAATCGTCGTTTGGTTATTTTATAAAATTGATATCAATTTGGGAACGGGAGATGTGTCTTCTTGAAACCAAATAACACTAGAAAAAAAAATTTAGAACTAAAATATTGACTTACCAATTAACGGACAATTAACGAACAATCTGTAGACGGGAAAGAAGAATTTTCTTACCTGTAAAATAAGAACGTGAAAAAGAATTATTAGTTTCAAACAACTGTTTATATCTATCTATCTATCTATCTATCTATCTACCATTATATATAAGGAACTTTGTTTGTATGTGTGAGTTCGTTCCCTACAGACTTGAAAACGACTGGGCCGATTTTTATAATATTCCCAACGAAACTACTTTATGTGCCTGGGAGTATTCTTAGATAAATTTTGTATCGAAATGTGTTCGATGTCTATCGAAAATCGATAATACAACTAATACGATGAAAGAAAGAACAGACGATTTTGACCAAAGTTAACGCCTTATACAGCTTAACATCACAAGTGCATTTGTAAAATTTTATTATTACACAAGCCGAAAGAATCGACATATAAAATGAAAAGTAGGTTTTTGATATGGCATGGATGTGCTCAAAATTAATATTTCTGTTTAGGGCACAGTTGGACTATAATACTTGATTTTGTAATTTTAACTTACGTTCAAGCCATAATCATAGCAAAAGCTATAAGGCCAGGCATATAAAATCAACAGTAGTCTTTGATATGACAGGAATGCGTTCGAAATGAATGTTTCTGTTTAAAGCACAATTGAAGCATGATACTTGACTGTTGCAGTTTTAACTTTAATTCAAGCAATTATATATATATATATATAAATATTTTTATAAAATCAACAGTAGGTTCTTTACAGTGCAATGTAGACTACAATCTATTGCGGAGTAAGTCACTGCGGGGATGCTATGTAAAGCTTCCTCTCGGTGTATCGCGATGGATCCCCAATTAGAGCAGGCAATCACTCGATTTGATTGAAAATAGGCTATTTGATCGATTTCGATGACAATAAAAATATGGGAGTGTGAAACATTCGTTGGCCATCATTTGGGCCTCCCTTCTAGTCGTGTATAAAATACGTCTAATTTATCTATTCAATTAATCGATTTTTGGATCGATGAAAATTGTAGATTCCTATGTACAATATTCTTTTGGTCAGTTCGATTCTGTTGTTGGCGTTTGCTTCGTTGTTTCTTCCTAGAAACAGGTACTCATAAGGGAGGCCGCGTGAAGGTTGTCAACATGCATAGTAAAAAATGGCGCAATGCTACCGACATCGTTCGAACTTTGTACACATAGGTCGTCAGTCACTTTAGCGCAATTACAATGCATAAATCTCAATGCAATTGCTGCAAATGGCAGAATTGAAGATTTGGGAACTTTTCTACTAAAATGGCTTATTTTGCTATTTTAAAGGCTAAATTAAAAAATTTGTGTAATGTTTATTTGTCTAGTTTTGATCCGAGATATTTAATTATGTGTAGAAATATTAACTTTAGAAGAATACTAGCAGAGAGAACCGACGTTGCCCTTCATTGACAAATGTTCTATGCCATACTTTTATTATCATCGAAATCGGTGAAATTGATCAGTTTCTAATCAAATCGATTGATTGCCTTCTTAGTTTGGGATCTACCAGTACATTTCAAATGCTTTTCCGCGGTAGTCTATTGATCTGTTGATCTCATAAAATATTTTTATATGATGGCTTAAAGTTTGAAATGTAAAAATATCATAGTTTAATTGTTTTCTAAACATAAACATTCATCTCGGATGCGCCCCTGTCTTATCAAGGAATCTACTGTTGATTTTACATGCCGCATCCTTCTGTTTGTGCGGTGATAAAACTTCCCAAATGCCCTTATAATGTTAGGCTTTATAAGGTGTTAAATTTCTTCAAAATTGAAATGTTTCTTTTTTAACTGGAGTTTCTTTTTTAACTGGAATTTGTCGAAAGTCAGTGTGTGTGTGTGTGTGTGTGTGTGTGTGTGTGTGTGTGTGTGTGTGTGTGTGTGTGTGTGTGTGTGTGTGTGTGTGTGTGTGTGTGTGTGTGTGTGTGTGTGTGTGAGAGAGTTCGCTATTGACTTCTAAACGGCCTCGTTGATTTTTATGAAAATTAACACAAATATATGTTATGTGTTTGGGAGTGATCTTAGATAGGTTGTGTATCGTAATGCGTCTGATAAGTATCGAAATAAAGTCTCAAATGATTTGATTTTTATGTACCGTTCTTCAATTTGTCTTTAGCCGATTAAAATAGTTTTTAAGGGGTAAAATATGGGTCAAAATTGAAAAATTCGTTATACATTTTATACATACATCTTAGTTTATATTAAATTTCTCTACTCTTTAATCTATTTACATTTGATAGGACAGTGAGAATTAACATGTGTATCATTATAATTATTAGATTGGCGTAGTATTCGGAGAGATGAAGACACGTACAAATACGTACATTATATATACATTCAGGTATGTACAGGGTGGAACAATAAAATTGTCGCCCTAGAAAAGACAACATGATTCCATTTCTGTTTTAAGAAAACCGGTATTCTTTTCTTGTTGTAGATCATCTACTAGTTGATCAGTTGTTTACAAATCCCACGAGCGATAGGAGCCTTCTATCATGTCTGAAAGTGACTAAAAATATCCCACATTTGAAACTCTTACCCCTAGCAGCTATTACAACAAAACTCATAAAGATTAATTAGTCAGTTTAAACCCCACTCACACACATACATTATATATATATATATATATATATATATATATATATATATATATATATATATATATATATCAGGCTCCTTCTGTCTTTGACAGATCATGGATACCCACCGTAGGGGCCCCTTCCACGTGAAAATTTTATGGTAGGAGGTGCGGAATCTCGAACCATACCTCCCCTGAGTCGACATTGTTAAATACCAGTGGCAAGTGGAGTGTATGTTTAGGGTGACTCGAAACAAATACTGAATATAAGCGGAGAGCACATACAACGACTAGAATTCTCAAATGGTCACCCATCTTGTACTGACCAGGTTCAACGTTGCTTACCTTCAGTGATCTGACGAGAACCGGTGTGTCAAAGCGAGTATGCTGTGTCTCTTTAGGCTGATCATTTTGTAAATATATTTTCATCCGGCGTGTATTTAAGCTATTAATTTGTTAATAAACAAACTGATGTTTAGAGCACTGTTGCAACGGGCGTGTGTGGATTTAATGCACACTCGAGGAAAAATATTTACGGCACTGATTCGTGGTCCGATGGTGAGAGATGCTGACTGCCAATAACATCGATCCACGGCTGGGGAAAGGAGTATGTCTAGCTACACTGATGAGTTGTAATACAACGAAACAGTGTTCTATGTGAATGACTCCGAAATGACTTTCTTTGCTAACATAATTAACTAAGAATTGTACGTGAATAACATGCAATTACTTACGGCACCCGTTAAAGTAATTGATTTAAGCGGCTGTATTTAATTTGAATTTAGAACCCAACACCTGCATTTTTTTAAATATGTTTTACTTATTTATTTATTACATATTTCTGTTTATTTATTATAGAAACTTCATAAATAAAGACTTAATTGATTTGAAAGAAATTTACATTATTTTTTTTATATCAAACTTTCTTTTTGCGCTGCATAAAAATATTTTTTGACAATCCAAAAGGAAATAAATTATTGTAGTAAAAAAAAAGAAAAACACAAAGAAAATGGATTAGATGGCGATAAATTTGGAACTTTCTGTTAATAAACTGAAATCCAAGATTGGGTGTATTTCACTCGCAACTTTATTTTTAATTCTACGAACGTCATAAGAAATTTCTTTGAATTATGAATTCTAGATCAGGGTTGTTATGCTTTAGGTCGTGGCTTAAAAGTGATTGGGGTGCTTTTGCCGATAAAGCACAATCCTTACATGAGTCGACTATGTTTTCGGTGTCTTTATCCATCATAGGCTTGTATAGGTAACTATGCATGATGCTCATCATTCTGTTTTTTCCTTTTGTTTGATCCATATGTAAACATTTCATTATCCTTTATAATGTTTTTGGTATGACGACATTCTCACTGTATAGTAGGATGTCATCACACACAGATAAAAAAAACTGCCCTGTATTTGCTTATCTTTATTTGTGATCTTCTGTTTTGTAGCATTAATGAATTGAATAAAACGTTTAGTAAATCATTCTAGTGAAATCGCTAAACACAGGCATGAACAACGGGAATTCCTGATTTAATCAAAGGAAATAAGTTTTAATTTAAGTATTTTTATATAATTGATGACAACTTTATATTATTTTATGTCTCTGCTCCTTTGTCCAGTTGATTTAGTGGTCTCCATCAATTCGATGTTTTGATGCCCCATTGTAATACAGCTTCTTATTCCAGTAGCTTCTTTCCAAGGACTGCAAGGTTGTGGAACTCTCTTTCTGCTAATTGTTTTTTCTCTTATCTATAGCCTGGATTTTTTCAAAGCTAAGGCCAATAAGCATATCTTGTCTCTTGCAATAACAAGCTTGTAAGCCACATCTTTTTTTAAGTTACTATGATTGGGGGCCAGATAATAAGGTAAATCTTCATGGGGAGTTGTGCAGAAAGATGTTTGTTTACATTACGTTTAAATTTCTGGGTATGAGTACAGCTGGGAAAATAGGGAGCAGATAGGGAATTTCAAAGCAAGCGGTCATAGTAAAAGAGCTATTAGAGTTGAACATTTTCTTGCTTCTAGGGGTCTCTATGACAAAGGGGTGAGATTTTGATATCTTGGGGTTACATTTCCACTGCTAACGATACAGATCAAATGGAAATTTATGTTTCGATCATTTTGACTGAGCGAGTATTTTTCGATAGAAAATGGAATTTATCTTTAGTTTAATAGATTTAAAATGCCTGGAAAATGAATTAGTTCGATTAGAAATAGCTACTAAGGATCAAAAAGTGATAGTTCAATTTTAGATTAAAATAAGCCATTCATCCATATCCTTGAGCTGCTGGAAGAGGCATAGACCCTCCACAATTTTGTAGATGCTTTTGTAGCGAGGAGTTCTTTTTTCGGGGTGAGGGTGCTGGCCCCACGTGAAACCTTCCCAGATTGTACATAATACAACGCCTAGCCTTCCCAAATGGTCACCCATCTGGTACTGGCCAGGATCAACATTGCTTAACTGGTGATCTGGCGAGAACCGGCGTGTCAACGTGGTTGTGCCATACATAGATCAAAATGATGCGATAGAAAGAAATGCAAGATTAACGAGTATCCAGCTTGTTTATCATATATTACTGGTGATGTCCTGAACACATAGAAATTCTTTAAAAAAATCACCCGCTATTTTTTTTTAAATCGTAATTTGTTTAGCAAATTTGATCATGGTATTTCATGTTATGGTTTTTATTCATGGCGTTAAAGTCGAATACATATCTGTAGAAGCTTAATGTTCTCGAAATATAATACGAAATAGAATTTCCATCAGATAACACGGACCCAAGTGCGAACATGTGTTTATTTATTTCTAGCAGGGCGGGGTGGGGCCCAGCCTTACCGGTCGTAAAATATGTTTTGATATATTTTAATTTATGCAGGTTTCGTATTTATTATTACATAGCTTATTCTATATATATATATATATATATATATATATATATATATATATATATATATATATATATATATATATATATACTAGCATGCCATCCAGCGTTGCCTGGGTATTTGGAGGTGTATGTTGAGCCAAAAAAAAGCGGTCAATTTTTTTTAACTTTGACCCCTATTATGACCCCTTAACATTTATTGTTTTGGGCTTAACTCAGGTTATTAAGTTAGATCCATGTCTAGCGAACCTATATCTAAAAATTTCAAGTGTGTAGACCTAAAATTGTCGGAGGAGTTTGGTAGATTTCTCAAAGGTCAAATCGTTGAACTTTGACCCCTTACTCGCAAAATTTCTGGCCAAAAAACGATCACATCTATTTTCCCAAATCTCAGTACCCTGTATATCAAATTCCGAGTCTGTAGACTAAAAATTGACAGAGTTATGGCGTAGGGAAATGTACACAGACACACACACACACACACATACGTTCAATATATATATATATATATATATATATATATATATATATATATATAAGTTTGTTTTTGAAATGTCGTTACTTTTTTAAACAGGTCTAGATTGTTATTTTAAAACCAGTCACCGTTAATTTTAAGTTAAGCTCAATGTGTCTAAAATGAATTGGGTACAATCAATTAGAATCGAAACCAAAATATTTAGCTCTTCAGTCGCGTTTTCTACATTTTGAGCTATTGACAGCTAGATCGAAAATGTTTAAAAGTAAACTATTTCAATCTATGAATGAATTTGCAGATGCGCAATAGTAATATAAATATGTTGCCAGTTGAAATAAACATTTTGCATTTAAACTTGCCAACATATTTCTGTACGCGTTATTTATCCATTCAAACAAAGATCTTAATCCTTATAAACCATCCTTGCCGTATGTCTAATATTTTATGTTAATTTCAGTGTTATGCGATTAGTAGTTTAAGAGTTTATCGGTTAAATATTTTCACATAGCCATACAAACATACATACATTTATTTATATAGAAAAGCATGGGGTTCTTTTTTTTAAGAAAGCTCTAATAAACATTTATGTTATTATATTTCGTTATCTCCGGTTAGACAAGATTGTGCATTCTCATGCATTCTCATGACAGTTGTCCGAGGCTTACTACTTCCTTGTTCGTTCATAACAAATTGAAAGCGTCTGTTTTGCTTGTCAGACCATCACTAAAAGATCAACGGGTTCCCTCGATCTTTTTTTTTTTTTTTTCAACTTCCTTTCAATTTGCCTTTTATAGATGTATTGCCTTCACCACGGCTGCGGAACTCCATCTACTCGATCTATGGGAACCAACGAGACTATCAGAGTTAGATTAACAGTTGCTACACTTTCCTTACTGGTGGCCTGGAATTTAATCTTGCTATAGGGTGGGGCGATAAAGTTGTCGCCCTAAAGAAAACAGCACTACAGCTTTATTTTAAGTTTTATTGAAAAAATCAATTCATGTAGAGCTGACATATATTTAATGCAGTTGTCTTCAGCCTCAATCGCCGCCTTGATACAGGTTCGGAATTGGGAGAATGCGTTTTCCACAAGCACCGGTGGAAGATCGACGGATGGCGGTGATCAGGCTTGCTTTGTTGTTGTGGGAGGTCATGTTGGTGATGTTCTCGACGTATGACCAAACGAAGTAGTCCAGCAGGTACAGATCGGGGGAGAAAGTGGTTCAGTAAGAGAAGGGTACAAAGTCGTAGCACTCCTTCTGAAGGCACTTGTAGACTTGTGGGCCGGCACCGAGTCCTGCTGTACAACCAGGGTCTGCCAGCGGCCACCTAATTACACTAGGGGGATCACCACACTCTTCACCACATCCAGGTACACTTTGGTGCTTTCAACCCAACTTCGAAAACGTAGGGTGGTATGATGTGGCCCTCTCTTGAAACTACAAAAAAGACCATAATCGTGGCCAGAAACTTTATTTTTCATCACTCTGAGCATGTCCCTGGTATTCGTGACAATCCAGCGATGCATTTTGTAGGTGTTGTCATAATTTGGATCGGTAGAAAGCATGTTGTATAACGGTGCGTCCCTGATCTCGCTCGTTTTAATGGTTCTACTGCTATCTACCTAGCTCTTAAACGCTTTGGTTTACACACATACACACACATATACACACACACACACACACATATGTATATATACTATGTATCTGTTGTCACTTATTGAGTACTGAAAATAGATACATAATACATATATCTGTATTATTATTGTCATTATTTAAATTCTCGTACATAAAATTGCATGTATCTATTTTCGGTGTTTACTGCAGCAGTGCGCAGCAAGTGAGAACTGCTAGATAGTATCTTTATATATATATATATATATATATATATATATATATATATCTAGAGAGAGAGGGAGAGAGGAAGAGGGAGAGAGAGATAGATAGATAAATAGATAGATAGATAGATAGATAGATAAACTAAAACGTTGAGGAGCTACGAAGATTGGAGAGATACCATTATAACGAGCTACCTCTTTTGTTCTAAGTTTATTTTTCTACATTTCCTACATTTATTCATTCCCACAGAAATATCTTTTAATGCGATCTAGATCCATTCTCAATGCATTTTTGCCAGCAATGAACGATGCCTCGGTTGTATAAGCCCGAAGCGCCGTGTGTCACTCACATCTCTGTCGCCACTCTTTAATCAACGAACGAATCTCCTAACTATACTGACATTAACTGCATCGACTTCATGAACGTTCAACAGGCGCCGGTAAATGTTGATCAGTGCATGAAGGAATTCAATGACGTATCTCTGCTCCTCATGCAAACCCATGACGGGTTATTTTTTTATTTCATTTATTCATTTATTTATTTATTAGTGTCTTGGAGTCTTGTGTCTTCAATATCCGCAACAGAGAGATTAAACTTTCAGGTCGTAATGTGTAAGTATAGTGATTATAACCATGCAATTTACAATCCTCTCTGATTTATTCGGCGGAATAAAAAAATAGGAGCCATTTGGGGGGGGGGGGGACGTTCCCCTTATATATATATATATATATATATATATATATATATATTATATATATATATATATACATACATATATATATATATATATATATATATATATATATATATATATATATATATATATATATATATAGTAATTTATAAAATATATATGGCGATTAAGCTACACTGAATATTCGGCGTTTCATCCACTCTAGGATTCGTCAGGTTGACGAATCCTAGAGTGGATGAAACGCCGAATATTCAGTGTAGCTTAATCGCCATATATATTTTATAAATTACTAACTAGCTCTACCTACGTATTGAGCACTTTTGAAGTAAATGCTTAAAGTTTACGCATAAATCTATACTTTCGTATATTAATTTTATGTGAGTAAATGAAGTAGTTATATATATATATATATATATATATATATATATATATTCCATTTATATATATATATATATGTATGTGTGGGTATATATATATATATATATATATATATATATATATATATATATATATAA
>NC_136487.1:50385377-50532877 GCF_053919585.1 Euprymna scolopes
AAAAACGGAAATGACGCCGAGTGCTTTGGAATTAAGGTAATTCAAAACGTTGGTCTGTGCTAAAAAAATAAACCGGAATGTATTTTGCAATTATGTTACTTTTGAAGTCAACCCACATCTTGCGACCCCTAAAGCATCCAAGCATAACGTTCAGCGTTTCGTAGTTATTCGTGTTAATCCCAGAAATGACGTAGGGTACCAATTAAAAGCGCCAGGTAGCTATTAAATGCACTGTTAAATAATAAGTGCCGGCCTTTTGTAGGTAAGTGTGTGTTTTTGTTTGATGTCGTTACCTGTGGTTTTGAATGACAGGAGAAAGCTGCGGCTGAACCGATTTTTTGTTTTGTTTTGTTTTGTTTTGTTTTTTTTCAGTCGAAGTTCTCAGAAATCAAGCAGTTCCTCTTTTCTGGAGACAACACTTGATCACTATATGAGATGCATAGATATTCGAATATTCCATTATTTTTTCTTTTCTTTTACCTCTCAAACACTGATTGAGTTAAGAAGTTGAGAAGATTTTCTTCTATCCAATTGACCATTTAAATATGCTATAGTTTTTTTTTTTTACAAGGTGGTCACCACTTATCAAGGCCCGGAAGCCACTCATGGATAAGGGTTATTGTAAGTACAGTACGTTAGTGTGGACATTTTAGAGTGTCTACTTAAGGGGGAGGTTCATCAGGAATTTGTTTACGTTGGACTTGAAGACATCCAAGTTGTAATCAGGAGGGAAGCAGGCAGACGGAACAGAGTTCCACAGGCGTGCAGTTCTAAGAAAGAAGCTGTATTCATGGAATCTACGTTTTGATTTAGGCATAGATAAAGAGTGGGGAAATTTTTTTACAGTGGATTCAGCTAGACGGGTGTTTTTTGTAAAAGATTGGCGAGGGGGGATCAGAGATTGGAGTTCAGACGAGCACCTGCCATGGAAATAAGGATAAAACAAAGATAGGCTTGCAACGTCTCTTCTGTGGGAGAGAGGTTGCAGGGAAGAGAAAAGGGCATCCCCCACTAAGCCACGAAGTCTATAGTATTTCTTTTTTGTAGTTTCTTGGTCTTATCGAATTCCAGGACAATAATTCATCTAGTCTGGTGGAGTATCCAACTTCGTGTTGTTACTTAAGGTAAATCACTTGGAGAAGATGTACCATTTTTCATAAATGTTGGTTAGCCATCCCGAGATTTTCTTATACCATGTGATTATTTAGTCAGTGTTTACTTGTATGGAAATGTATCCTCGTGCCAGGTTATCTTGACAAACAGCTGTACGGAGGAGGGGCTTTAGACTCTCGAGGATATTATCAAGTAAGCAATCAAAAAAGCTTCTTTTTTTCAATTAATTTTCAATTAATTTTCCATTAATTTTCAATTAATTTTCGAAATTCGAATTAGTTGGATTATAGACGCAAGAATTGGCGGACATAGAATAACTTTGTTTAGAGTAATGGTTCTTTCTTTAATCATGCCTTTCTTTTCTTTTTAATGTATTTTGGTGAACCCTTATAGCTTATTTTATTTTTCAGTAACGTAAAGAAAACCAAAAACCATATATCAACAGTTTATCTTAAAGGAAGACTGAATCGATATTAACGTTATATGTACCAGGGGGTCCACATGGACTCCGGTTGAGAACCATTGGTTTAGAGCAACGATTGCTAACTCTTTTTTTTTTTTTACATTTCATGGAGTATTAAGCTTATAAATTTAAATTTAATACTTCATATACTAATATAGCTTTCACACAGAATAATAGCATAAATAATAGTGATTGGACGATTTTAATATTTTCCCCGATTCCGATACAATTACCGATTCCGATTCAGATTCTTTATAGATCTCTAAATATTTAACTATAGAGTTGTTATTTTCCCTGATTACTTTAAAAAAAAACGCATGTTGAATGTGTGGATGTTTTCTCAAACGTAAAAACACACATGTGGGGGGGGAGTTGATTTATAGATTTTAGCTTTACTGGTAGTTCAAAATCAATAAATATTTATCATTTTATTATTACTGCCAGCAGAAACAAAAACAAATAAAAAATGGATAATTAAAAGAATCGTTTTTGGCATCGGAAAATATACACAAATTTTCCCGATTCCGATCCTGATACCCTAAAATGTTCCGATCCCCACTTCTGATTCCGATTAATCGTCCCAAAACTAATAAATAATAGACATTTCTCATCCCTACTTCATCTTTATCACAAAAGCGACGTTGCGAATCTATCTCTGCTTTATCATTATTTTCATAGCAGGTGCTCGAACGGGCTTCAATCTATGCTTCCCATAACATAAAAACATTCACAACTAATGCTCGTCTTGCTGCAGTTGTCAACAATCTCATTCAGTCTCTATCTGTGCCTAAAACTAAACAAAAATTCCATGCGCAAACTATATTTTCCTACAACAATTCATCTATGGAAAATAATACTGCGGGACTGCTTCTCAGGCGATTATAACAGGGTTGTTTGCAAGTCTGATGTAAACAGGTACTTTTTAAGCCGTACCAGCATTATCCAAGGTCCATCATTGTTGATCATCACGATGTTGTTTCACCAGTCACGTGACACTCGTTAACATTTATCCTCGAGTGACCTTTTTTATTAATATAAGATGCACTGATTAAATAGGACAAAATTACAGCAATTATCATATGAGCTGAAGATTCTATTGTTGGCATTGGTTGCTTCGATATTTTTTCTAGTCGGAATTCTTTCTTAGAAAGATATCGAGAATTACGTGAAGGGTGTCAACATCCTCAGTTAAAGTAAAATTTGTGGAAAGAACTGGATTCGAACTTGCAACCCTCAGGTCGTCAGTCCATGTCGTTAACCATTAGGCCACCATCACCTCCCAGATATAGCAATTATTTAAATAAAGGAAGGCGACAGTGACTAAGTGGTTAACGACACGGACTGGCAACCGGGGTGTGTCACGTTCGAATCAAGTTCGTTCCACAGAAACAGTTTCAGCATAGGATGTTGGCAACCTCCACATGATCCCTTCCGTAATTGTCTTTCTAGAAGATATCGGTAAAATTAATGTTAATAATTTTATTCATACAAAATAAATTAATTAATACATACACGCGCTACTTCCCTGAAGATTACAACATAGTCGTCTTCAAATGTAATAACAAGATTCGATTTCTACACCGTTCTTACAATTAACCGAACTCAACTCATTCTATTAATAACCCTCAATCCTATCCTATGAAGGTTGTCACCTTTTAAAAACTAGCTATCATTCCATCCTACTAACCTTTATCCTAGAGTACTCTTCGGCCTTCATAACTGGTGACACATCATTTGAAGACGACTTTACAAATAAATACGGGATTGGAAATCGAATTCAAACAGACAGTGCTTTGTCATGGGTATTGGGTTCATATTAAAATATACAATATATGAAAGGAGAGTTCTTTATTGTAGGCCGGCGTCTTCTTCGGTGTCGATCACAGCTGTTTAGTGTGAGATGAAATGTACACGTACGGCAGTTTACAACGTACAATGAAACATACTGGAATCTTGATGAGTATCTTTAAGGGATCACACGTACAACCGTTTATATTTTATATATATTTTTATTCCAATTGTCTCATATTTCCCCAAGAGCCTGACTTATGTGTCTACATCTTTTGTCTTTCAGTTTCCGCTTTTAGGTTGAGTTTGGAGCAGGCTCTCTCACGTCCCAACCATTTGCCGAAAATTCCTAGACTGTTGTAAAACTTCTTGTTTTCTCTTTTCCAGTGACGTAGCCGATCAAAATACACATCTTCTTAACGTAACTTCCGGTCATCTAACTATCGTGTGATCAATGTCACTTATCAATTATTCTTTTGGATTTCTAAATTTTTATGTTTACAGTTAAGTACAGCTAAGTCTATAAATATATCACTTAACTTTTTACGTAATTAACTTTCAGCTAAACTTATTTTACCAAAACAATATTTCTCTTCTCAGCCTAGCAAGGTCAACTGGTATTGTCCGGAATCGGTGTTTTCCGGGAAGCTCTATACAACAGATGGGGTTAGAGCGTCGAAAATGAGGTTTTCATGGCTGAACTTTTCATCGCAAGACGGATTGATAAGACTTCCTTTTTCATTCAGGCTAAAAATGCTTCCTGAAAATTGAAATAATGTTGCAGTTATATTGCAGACCATCGGCAATTTTGCACAGAGGACACGTGGTCCATGTTCCACGTGTAAGCGATCACCAGACTAGAAAACAATGCAGGAATATCCATCCATTGCACTGACGGACAAGAAGAAAATCACTAAAAAAGAAAACGAGAAAGTGATGAATGTTAGTAACATTTTCGTTACAAGTCGATGCATTATACATTTCTTCCTTTTCTTCCATGCTTACCAGATTGCTTGTTTTTGTTTTTATTATTATAGGTGAGAAGTTTTTATATTATTTTTATATTGTTTTTTTTTATTTTGTTTTTATTATTATTTTTTATGGTTTTATTATTATTTTTTATTTTGTTTTTATTATTATAGGTGAGAGGTTTTAACTTTATGCTCGTTTCTTTTGTTGCGAACAAAAACTTTTTTTTTTTTGGCGGGGTGCAATATAATTTTGCTGCTTGACTATTTTATTCCACTTCCAATAATATATATTGTTCAATAACATCTATTGTTCAATAATATCTATTGTTCAATAACATCTATTGTTCAATAATGCCTTTTTTTTTCGCGTTTATTTTCCGAACTTTCACAAAACTTTCACATTACGTTCCTATTTCTGAATTTTTGAGTTGAGGATTGATAACTTGGATTATTTAAATTATTCGACTACTGTTCTTATCTTGTCCGTAAGGATAAAGTACTAAGTAAACTTCAGGTTCAATCCTCATTGCGGGTGATACTAAGAATATAATTGCGAATTACTTTAGACTTCTATCCGGTCATGGTTGACGAAATGAGAGTTTGTTACCCCCTGGATTAAATAAAGAATTCCGTTCGAAATTCCGTACAGATTGCTAAGTTTTGCAGAAAGATTCCCGTGTTTGTAGAAGACACTCCTGAAGAAGGTCGCAGGTTATATTGACAGAATCGTAATAAAATATAACACTCAAGATGAGAACTGTAATCCAAATAATGCAAATAATACGTAGTACGTATAAAAAGTTCCGACTATAATCAATCAGTAAGCGTTTTCTGTGAAGTTGGTTTGCAGTTATTTTTAGTTCAACTCGCCAGGCGGGGTTACACTCTCAATCAACAGGTGTTCAGTCGTTAAAACCGTGAAGCTCTTGTTAGCATAAAAAAACCTAATGATTGAAACTAGTAACTCACTTTGGCAAGTTTAAGTGTTATAACTTAAAACCAGCGGCGCAAAAAAGCTTGAGATTTATCATATTTGGCACTTATCAAAAGTACTATAGTACTCTGTTTTATTACAGAGACTAAATCATTAAGCCTCTAGAATCAGTCGACCGAATTATTTGTAAGAAGTTAAAATAAAATAAGAAACAAAAAACGTTTTCCTTAAGCCATTTTTTCTCAAATCGTAAGCTGCCCTAACTTTTTACAGTTCTCTTTGTATCATTACGTTTTGGAATTTTAAGATCCCAACAGATTGCCACTGCGTTTGGTGTAGTAACTGCGTTTTGTTGAAACACAACAGCAACAGTGGCTCAATCAGTTATGACGTCTGGGTGTTGTAATAGTAATTTTTTCTTTGTTTGTTTTCAATGATAGTAGTCGTCGTGGCGTAGCTAGCTGTGTGTAGAGCGTATCTGTTTCCCTTTTTTGAAGCGTCTCGTCTTATACTTTGTAACAACCATCCTCATACTCGTGATGGTGTGTTGATTCTAGTAAAGAAAACAATGCAAACATATATTGCTCTCGGGTTTGCATTTATAAGTTTTATTCTGATCAAGTTTTCTAGAGTTTTTTTTTTAATTTATTAATTCTTATTCATCACAAACAAGGCATATTACTATTAATACATAATAAACTACTATTTGGGACTATGTAGGGAGTTAAGTAGTGAAATATTTGTTCACATTACATTAAAATGTATAGCAGTCCGGGAATAAACTATTAAAGTAAAATATTTTGCGAACATATAAGCACCTAAATAACGAAGAGAAATGATTTTGTGCTACTGGTCGAGTTAGAAATATGTACGTCGAGGGGGCTCAAGTGCTATTAATGTAGTCAGAGAACATTCCATTCTTTACATAATTATTACACAAGTTGTTCTGAATAATTGCCTAGTAAAAAGCTTTGCTTAGTCCGCTTCACGCAGAGGAACAGAGAAAGCGCTATAGAAAACATTAGACGAAAACTCAAAGAGGAAGATTTTACAAGCTTATTTTTGTTGTTGTTATTCTTTAAATACCTTGATATATCAAGAACTATTGCTCTAGATATAAATTCCTTACTTCTCTATTCATTACGGATTCGAACAACTCATGATTACGCACGTGATACTGTTTGGTATGTACTTAGATGCTGATGATCGATCTCCAGTATCTTTAAATACTGCGATAACTGTCGTAGTTTTCCAGAGGGTTGTAAAGCAATTCTCCTTGCGCCAACGTTTAACTAACTTTGCTAGAATATGACCTAGTTCAGGCTGCAGGTTTTTTAACACTATGATCAGAATCCAAATAATACGAATAAGATGAAAATTTTACTAGTTTTTTTATTATTAAAAATAGAAGTAGTAACACTGTTATATATTAGGCTCCTACGCCAGTAAATAGAGATTAGGTTAACTAATATGGATTTCGACCAGGATTACATAGTAATCTGGAGGCAAATGGAAATTGGCCCAGCTACAGTTTGGCGTGATTAAAGCAAAAATCAAAGGTTAGCTTTTTAGGCAAAATGCGTTAGAAATGCAGGTGTTGAATAATATGACATGGAGATGACGTCATGTGTTCGGGGGACAAAACAGAGTTTCTAATCAGTGTGAGTCAGGAAGCGGGACAGACAAGATGTTATTAACAATGTAGAAATCTAAGTGAATGTTGCCTCGAAACTCTGCCTGTATGTCACCATAATAAAAACTAAGTTAAAAAAAAAATTAAGAAGAATTAGAATAGGATATTCGTCTTTCCTTACGTGAACAAAACTTTCTAAATAAAACCTTTGAATGCCCGCCAGTCTCTATTATGTTTTCATGCGTAAGGAGACTGGCCCACACATGGAATAGCGTCGATCAAAAAAATGTAAGACGATCGACCGCGCACGTATGTATAAAAGAGACTTTATTTGTTTATCTTGACGCTCAATGGAAAGAGCGCACGTGTTAAAAAAGGCGCGCCTATGTAAACAAGGCCGATAGCCATTAGTCGCGTGCTCTTGTGTAATGAATAAATGCGTGAATGTAGGATTGACATGAAATTCTTAAAGATAAACTAAAATGACCGAAATGACTTAAATAAATAAAAA
This sequence comes from Euprymna scolopes, assembly GCF_053919585.1. Lineage (NCBI taxonomy): Eukaryota > Metazoa > Mollusca > Cephalopoda > Sepiida > Sepiolidae > Euprymna > Euprymna scolopes. Next base: position 50,392,791 of record NC_136487.1, read on the forward strand.
GTAAATGACTTAGAATGACTTTAATGAACTTAAGGATGAATTGAATGACCTTAAGAATGACTTGAATGCTTAAAAAAATAACTGGAATTCTTCAAAAAAAAACTTGAATGGTCTGGAGAATGACTTGAATGGCTTTGAGACTGACTAGTTGTAAAGTGAGTGATCATTTTATATTAAATTAATACAGAAAAGTGATCCCCCACTTTATATCCCAAAGTTACAAACATAAGTACAGCATGTAGTAAGAACAGATACTATACTTTGAACTTGGCGAAAAGGACAAGAAAAGCTTAAAAAGCTAAGAACAGCATCTATTAACAACAGACCTTTTATTTTAACCAAAAAGGCCAAGCACAAAAGTGTTACGGACAGACGGACAGACCGACAGACCGACCGACCGAGTTACTTATAGAGTCGCTTGCACGGGACTAAAAACTACATGCGAACTGGTTTGTGTAACGTATAAAATATTAAAGTAGTAGTGCTATTTTCCTGGCTTCATTTCTTTAAACAGTAAGAATTTCCTTTTCATAAGTGTATTTATGAGTTCGTTATTAGTCCAATGGATACTCTCGCGGACAATAAAATTGCCTATTTTGGGTTAAAATCCAACCGCATCTGTTGTGGTAATTTGCAAACTAATGTGTTTGGGGAAGTCATTAACCTACAATTTTTTTTCGGCTATGATTATAATAGCAAGTTGTGTTCAATTTATTCCATACAATGAGTAATTTTTTCGGTATTAAATAAATAAAGAACCGTGACGTAGTAAATAAATTACTTGGTATAATTTAGCTGTAAGTTACACTCTTCTGAATGCTAAACGTTCAATCCTTAGTGCGGGCGACACTAAAAATACAATTGCAAAGAGTCATGGCTGACGGAAGAAGATCATGCGAGCTTCGTGAATTAAATAAAGCTTTCCGTAGGAAATTCATTGTAGATTTTCGAATTCACAAACAAAAGCTTGATATGCCAAAGTAAAATAATGACTGTCGGTTTTAAACTGAAATCTACAAAAAAAAGAAAAGCGAATTCACGTATTCAGAAAAGAAAGGGGACACAAAATAACGAAGGATATGCGATAAATTTAGAACCCTCTTTTTTTTTCCTTTTTTTCTTTTTTTTGGGGGGGGGTGCAGAGGGTGCGGTTTCGTTGACGCATAAATTACCACTGCGTCATGGTAAACCTATCAGAGTGTCTAATGAGGAGGTTACAACGACGATTCCGCAAAAACGATGCGCCACCTGGTGTTCAAAAGAGGCAAAGAGGGTTCTGCATTGCTAGTGCATTTGGGTGTGTCGCTTAGAGGGCAAAGGGTTTCGAAAAAAAAGGGAGAAAGCATGACAAAAATTGATAGAAGAGAAAATGTCAGGTGAGATAAGGTTCGAGCTCTGTTTCAAGTCACCCTTTTCACATTTATTGCCACCCACGAACATAGCAATCACAAAGAAAGATGACTGTTCCACGTAAAAACAAAAAAAGATACTTCCATTAACGCTTTATGACCTGGTTGAACTAATTCGGTCAGTCATAAATAAGTGTATATAAAGGCATAAATAAAGTGAGAATTGATTAAAGCACGCTTTGTACGGCGTATTAGTTCAGTATCTAGGTAGATGCCAGATACCTCTAGATTGCAACTGTCCATTGATTACATTCAGTGTGCCGCCATCTGTCCCAGAGAATGAAGGATTTCTTTTGTTGTCATAAATATACTTTTTTTCAAGCACCATAGATAATCCGTATTATTTGGATTCATCGGACTACTGTTCTCATCTTGAGTGTGATTTTCACAACGTTTCGGTCGATGTAACCTCCGACCTTCTTCAGGTGTATCTTGTCGAACTCGGGAATATTTCCGTCGAACTCGGGAATATTTCCGTCGAACTCGGGAATTTGGGCGGAATTTCGAGCGGAACCCTTTATTTACTTCACAGGGGTAGCTTGCTCGTGTTCCGTCAGCCATGACTGGATACAGAACCTAAGTAATTCGCAATTATATTTTTTCCGGTCCCCACACTGAGGATTGAACCTTCAACCTTCAGGAGAATATAATTTTTTACAATTGATTTTTTCAAGTACTCTAATCACTGCGCTCAAGGCTGTCCGCAAGGACCCGTGGCGCAGTGGTTAGAGTGTGTGGAAACATTGTGATGAGAACAGTAGTCCGATGAATCCAAATAATGCGAATAACCAATCCTCATCTCAAAAAATCAGAAACACTGTGGTAAAAAGGTAAGTTTATGAAATACAAAAATTCCCAGTGGTAGTTTTACTATTGAACTTCATAATTTTTCCAGATTGAAGACAATCATGTATCAGTACCCTTTAAACTAATTAAAATTAGCAATAAATATTTTTTAATCATCTACATCATGATTCAGGTCATAAAGGGTTAAAGCTGTGCGTTATTTTTGTTTCATGTGGCTGTTTCAGACAAAGTATGAAGCCATTTCACGTAAAGAACTAAAAATGTGAAAGATGATTATCGTAAAGACAGGCAATGCCTATTGACTTTGACCTCGAAAAGACCAACGCCATAGATAGGAGGAAAAATACAACAGGAAAAAAGTTACAACAGCTGCAATTCTTGAACAGAAGATACTGGAGCAGGGAGCTGTAAAACAACGAGATATAAAGCATCAAATTAGTGGAGACCACTAGACCACCTAGTCAAACGAGTTGGAACAAGTGAACCAGGAAATATATCAGATCATTATGAGCAACATATGCTATTATAGTATTTATAAGAAAAATCGGAGACTAGCAACATCACGTCTGTGATAGAAAGCGTGCAGAGAAGAATAAATGATGGGGTGAAATACGCTTTTGAACCTTATCAAGAATTATCGAATGGGTGTTTTTATGGCATATCTACCCTTTCGAGATATTTAATGACGAATCCGGTCATTTTGAAAAAAAGGTTTTTGTGTTTCAAGTATTTAGATCGCCACATATTTATTTATAGTGTTTGGTTTGGTTGTTTTGTAGAGAAAATTGTTTTGTTTTATTGTTTGTTTTGTTTTTTTTTGCTTGTTTTACTTTTGCCTTTACAGAATATAAGTGAGTTTGGCAAAGGAAAAGGAAATATATATATATATATATATATATATATATATATAATCAGTGTTTTGTGTATTTGGGGCCAAGAAGCCGGTATCTTCAGACAGCCTTATCTAGTAGCACCAGTCATCAAATGGGATAGGGATTCATCAGCTTAAATATGACAACAATCCTCCATAAAAAGTCTGACAGTAGATTTGTATAGAAAGAAAATAGCCTCAGGTGTGAGGAAATGTGTGAGCAATGGATCTAATATATGAACTCAAGACAGTTTTGATGGAAAAAACAATAACCTAGATGCTCTACTTTCAATTTATTCTCAAATACAGAACCAAACATGGAAATGTCGGTAAGAAAAGTGACACGCCTACGATTGAAAGAATACGATTGAAGCGTTGAAAATACCTTTTAAGAAAAAAAGCGTAACAAATCCGTTTATACTGGTATTGGTGTACATTTAGAGACAATAAGCTTAAATAGATGGATTAAACGATTAAAATATTTAAAAATAAGTATTAAAATGCATGGATGCAAACAAAGTTATATCAAATTAACGGTAAATGTGTAGTTTTCGATTCAAAATGGCGACTAACGGTGACGTCAGTTAATCGTTTGTTATTTCAAAGGGTTATATTGCGGATCTATTTATTAAAAAAAATTACTATGAAAAAAAACTTTTTACATTTTATTGTGAAAATAGAATCAGTGTTTTTGTAACATAGTTCGGGCGGCTGTATACAAATACAAAGCTGTGAACGAAATGATGTCACTTAAGGAAAAAAAAAACTATAAAAAGAAGAGAGCACGTTCGAGAGCTCGTTCACGTGAAAGATGTCGTAGCTGTAACGAGAAGTCACGCGTGGCGGGAGAATGGGGAAATAAAAGTCGTTGTTACAACGGGAAAAAGCGAGTTGAAGTTCTTTCCTATTCTTTGTCTACTATGCGACTGAGGTTACAGCGTGGTGAGTAACATTACTTTTTTTTATAAATGAATCCGAAACATAAAGAAATCTTTAAAATAGCAGACGATTTATTGACGTCATATTCGGCCACCATTTTGAGATGAAAATTACTGATCTACGTGTGTAAAAACTACCAATCATCGCCGGGTATATGCTTAGAATTATCCGGTAGTGTTTTTGCGTGTCTGTTTTTTTTTTTTTTTTTTTTTTTTTAACTATGATTGTTGTTTTTGTTTGTTTTTGTTCGTTATTTATATTTTCGCTGTTGTTGTTTTAAAGTAAAATATTTTTGTGTCCAATAAAGGGAAATTACTCTGTATTGAATACAGAATTATTTCAACAAGGTCAAAATATTTTCTGAGCGCAATTAAATAGAATTGTATTTTATTTTTATAAACAACCTGTTGTAATAATCCAATAAAAGAACTGCGGAATCAGAATAAAATATTGGTTTCGTAGGAAGAAAGCTATCAATGACAAAAAAATAAAGAAAAAAGATTGACTTTATTTCGTGTGTTAGATATAAAGAATAGAAATTAAAAAATTAGCAGTAGCAGTGAAAAATTTCACAAACACAAATATAAAGAACCTTCTAAAAGTCTCAAGCCTAAAGGAAAAGTAATCGGAGAAACTAGGCAGTTTGGAAGAAAATATCTTGTTCTTTAAAATCTTCTCTACGGTACATAAGCATATTTCATTATTTCAAAAATTAGAACCTCATAGATATAATTTAAATTTAGAAAGAAGGCAGAAGTCAGATGGAGTTAGCTCTGGTGGATAAGGTGGTTGATATGGAAATGTGAAAATTGACAGCTTTAGCTACTGCAACCTAGCAGTGTGAACGGAGAGTTTATACAAAAGCAAAGGGATACATGTGTCCCTACCTTCTTGTTTAGTTCTGACTTAATTGTGTCCTCACGTTATGGCAATCCTGATGCATAGTGCTAGGTTTGTTAGACAGCTTATATATACTGCATGCCTGATTCAAGGCTCCCAAAACAGCTCTTTTATTGTGGGCTGGTCAAAGGAAAAATACCTGCAGGACAGCAAAAACGGTTCAAGGACAATCTGAAGGTCTTCCTCAAACAGTTCGTTTGTATTCTAACTCTTGGGAAAAATTAACCTAAAACAGATGTTCCTAGCGTGCCTCAACTCACAAAGGGGCTACAATTGATGAATTCGCACGCAATGACGAAGGCAAAAGGAAACGTGACATTAGAAAAGACAGAGCAGTCATCACTCCTGCTACAGAATCATTCCACATGTGTCTAATATGTGGGAAATACTTCAGAGCTTGAATCGATCTAATAAGCTATCTCCGAACCCACATGATCAAGCGATGGACGAACAGCATCACTACGCATTAATAGTTGTTTTAGCTTTTCAGTGTGATCTATAATGATTACGATTTCACAGAAGCGTTCACATTAGCGACAAACGCCAACAGCTTGAACTGTTTATTTGACATTTGATTTAGGCTCAAATTGGCAAACGCAAATTTCATTGAGTGACTAATTTATGATTGAAATTCTTATAAAATTGAGCCAGGTCAAATAGTTAATTTTTCTGTTATCAGTATTATTTGAATGTCGTTTATAGAAAGTTTACTCGTCTCAGTAAAATAAAAAAAAAACTTGCCAATGGTTGGATCATTCTACCGCTCCAGCAGATATCTAACTGCCAAGTTTATCGTCTACCTGTAAAAGAGCCAAGTACGTCCTAGGGTGGAGTACTGTTGCCACATCTGGGTAGGAGCAACTCGGAAACTATCTCCTTCGTTGACAGAGTTCAAAACCGATTTCATGATTTAGTAGGTGATGCCCTTTTCTCTTTTCTGCAACCTCTTTCTCACAGAAGAAGCGCGGCGAGCTTGTTTCTGCTGTATCGTTATTTTCATGGTAAGTGCTCGTCTGAGCTTCAATTTGGAGTTCCGTTTTGCCAAACTTTCACAAAAACACTCGGCTAGCTAAAACCACTATCAATAATTTCCCCACTCCTTAATTTTGCCTATACCTAAAAGTGGATCCCATGAACAAAGATTCTTTCTTAGAACTGCATACCTGTAGAACTCTGTTCCGCTGATCTGCTTTCCAGTTGACTACAATATTGTCGTCTTCAAATCCAACGTAAACAAGTTCTTGTTTAACTGTCCTCTTATATAATCAAATCATACCAAATTTCCACTACTAACATTTATTACGCTATTGTTCAAATGGCTACCGTACATAAATTTACCCTTATACTTGAGTGGCCCTTGGGCCTTGATAGTGATGACTAGTTTGTAAAATATAAAATAATAAGATAAATAAATAGAATTAATGCGCATGGGCTTAGTTATATACAGAAGTCGTCCGTCGGAACAACAAAGTCAGTCCAGTCATCTTAGAAATGATAGATGACTCGCACTGAGAGTGTTTTAGTGAAGCTGGTTGGCACAAAGCCAGCCTCACTTTCTCGTCCCAACTAGTTTGATCCAGAGGAAAGACAGCGTTAAGACAGCATTAGGCTAAGTGGGATTAAGGTACTGCCGAAACTGTCAACTGTCTCATAAATACAGCGCCTTGTATCCTTAAATAGTCACCTATCTAGTCCTGGCAAAGCCTAATATTAGTTAACTTTGACTTTGGTGATTTAACGGCGATTATACTGTATTATTTAGCTAAATAATGAACTTATCAATAACTGGTTCAGCAATGATTGGCAGTATTTGAACATTCTGATTGTCATCTTTTGTTCTGCGTGTATCCCCTTGAATTATGCAGACAAGTTATAGAAATGGAAATCCTCATTTACGTAACTCGACAGCCATCAAACCCCATGTCTTTGCTGTAGCGGTTCTTCTTACCTTTTATTCTGACAATTTCTTTCCTTGCCAGACATGCTAGACTCTCTCTCATTGCTCTGCTACACTCAAGTTTTTAATGGCATTTTCATTGTTCCGCTTTGTTCACGTTCAAAACCATCATAAGTTTGCCACACTCAAGATCAAAATTGCATACTCGTGGATCTGTCACGCCCATGTTAAAAATAGTATTCTCATTTGTCTGCCACACTCAGGTTTAAAATAGCATTTTCGGTGGTCTGCCACACTCAAATTCAAAATTACATTCTCATTGGTTCTCCACACTCAAGTTCAAAATAGTATTATCTTTGATTTGCTCAGGTTCAAAATCAATTTGTTTGATACACTCAAGTTTTAAATACCATCCTCGTTGGTTTGCTACGCTCAAGTTCAAAACGGCTTTCTCATTCGTCTTATGTTTAAAATTGCATTCTTATTGGGCTGTCACTCTCATAACATTCTCATTGGTCTTCCACATTCGTTTTAAATATAATTTCCGTTGATCAATCAAGTTTCGGCCTGAAGTAACACCTTCATCGCCAAACGCACATTTAAAATACCCTTTTTTACTTTATGAAAATAAGAAACTTATGGTTTCTTACTTAGACCTCTTTTTGGCAATAATTAGTAAACTTTAACTGTATCAACCCCGCTTTTTCGAGTGGAAAACCTTCTTTTTTTCATTTGTGTGTTCGAATCTTTCATTTAGAAATAGATAGAAAGAAAAACAAAAAAATGTTTGCACTCTCTTAATCACTCCCACGAGTTCACTCATGATGTCCCGTTTCTATTTTTACCAGATAAAGAATCCCTTAGACTTTAGCACTTAGAATCGCGCCGACTGTTTGTTATCGCAGGTGTTCGACGCGGAAACCAAACCCCGAAAAGAGACACCGTACTGTTTTACCGAATCCTTGCTCGAAGAACCGATCCTCTTTACTCTTGGATTTTTCGATCTATTTGCTGTTTCTCCGATTCCAGGTTGCCATTCAAGAAACTTGCCAAACTTTGATTCTCTACTCTGATAAGCATTTCATTCTTTAATGTTTTTTCATGTCGCTCGCCCCACAGGCCGCAAGGGCGTTATCATGTAATATTCTTAGAATTACTCCTGTGGGACTCATTATTTCACAACTACTGGTAGGTCGACTATTTTAAAATTCTAAAATCCGCAGAGCTTGCAAATTACATTTTATTAAATGCGCTATATTCTGTCGACATGTGAAAACGGATAAAATACTTGTGAAATTAGAAACGCTTGTCGGTGTTTCGCATAGCGTTACTAATGATATTAACTTAGTTTTTTATATGAATACTAGTAGGAGGTTACTAATAATAAGACTCGCTTGCATGCTTTAATAAGTAAAAAATAAACAGACGCAAAATGCTTCACAAAATTCATATATATCAGATCGGTGCAATAATTTTTGCATGTTTGAAAAAGAGGCTTCTTAAACTAATGTAATTTATTTTATGCATATTTTTATTACTTAAATATATCATCACGAATTAATTTATAACTTTCTCGTTCAGATTGTTCAACATTATTTATATTTTTTCTGCAATTTGCTCACCCATATTGACTCGAAAACGACTTTCTTTATTAAGCAAAAAAGAAATCATCTTCCATCATGATAATGCTCGTTTTCACACAGCAAGGGAAATATTGCCTCATCCTTCGTATTCTCCTCACCTAGCTCCTTTTGATTATCACTTATTTCGAAGATTACAAGACTGTTAAGGATGGCCTGGAGTTAACATCACGAAAGGAGATAAACACGAGTTAGATTCATATTTCACATCAAAATCTAAAGGATTTTACAAGTGAAGAATTTATAAGGTCGTTGACAGATAGAATTGTAAATAAAGGTTTTCAAAAATAAAGTTCTTTCATTTTCAAGATGAAATTTTAAATCGATAAAACCTTTTGCATCGGCCTGATACATGAAAGCAATCCCAAATATATTCTTTTGATGGAGGGATTAATTTGATGTTCAGTTCCCACGAAAGGAGTTTGATGTGCGACATTCGACGCACATGTTTAGAATTTAACGGGAATCCTTTTAAGTTTTTCGTAAACTGTTATTCTTAAACGCTAACCCTTTAAAATTTGACGCTTTAAAACGTTTTAAGCTTTGACTATTTTTAAGCTTTCTTTGATTTTTAGCATTAAGTTTTGATCACGTTTAGCCATTCATAAACTTGATCATAAATGACAAATATAGAATAAAAATGAAAATACGAGAGACTAAGAGAAATACCAAGAGAAAAGGGCATGTATATACAACTAGATAGATAGATAGATAGATAGATATACAACTAGATAGATAGATAGATAGATAGATAGATAGATAGATAGATAGATAGATAGATAGAGTGAAAAGGAAAACAACGTATGATTTGACCCTTTAAAACGTTTTTAAACTTTGATTATTTTAAAACTTTCTTTGATTTTTAGCTCAGATCAGATCAGATTTCCATTACTAACGATTACTACGATATTGTCCCATTGGTTACTGTATACCATAACCCTTATCCCTGAGTGGCCTCCGGGCCTTGATAAGTGGTGATTTCCATGTAAAAAAATGATAAAACGTCTTTGTCTACTTTATAAACATTTAAGTAAAAAAGAAAACATTGTATCTTTTACTTCAGTGTTATATTTTTTATATCTTCTTTTCTGTTTACTGGTATTTTCTGGGAGTACTTCACCGATAATATCCATTATAATAAAGAACCCTTCTACTTGATTACACACCTGGTTTGAGGATCCTATTAAAACTACTCATCCATGACGCTCATCACAAATTTTTTACACCGTTTCAACTAACTAAACGGTTCAAAACGACAGCACACCGACACGAACACATTTTTCCTCAACACTGTTTCAGAAAATTATTATTCCTTCCTAATCCTTCTTCTTTTTCTTTCTTTTTCCCCTTCTTTTCATATTCATCTTCTTTTTCTTCTTTTTTCTTTTCCTTCACGTCTTTCTCTTCGCGTTCCTCTTATTTTTTTCTTCTTCATCATCTATTCCTTTTTTATTCCTCCTCTTCCTCTACATTTTCCATCGTCTTCTTCCTTCTACTTCTTCCTTTTAATCCTCGTTATCTTCCTTGTTTTCTCCACATTTTTCTTACACCTCTACTTTTCCTCCGTCGTTCTTCCGCTACGTTTTCCATTTTCTTCATCTTCTTCGTCTTAATATTCTATTTCCTCTTTTTTCTTCTTTTCTTGCTTCTTCGTTCACTTTTTCTTCTTCTTTTTTTGCGTCTTCTTCTTACTCTTCATCTGCCTTTGCTTGGTAATGTTTATTATTATTATTATTATTATTATTATTATTATTATTATTTTCTCTTATTCTTTCTCCTCTTTAATTTTCTTTTCTTTCGCTTTTTCTTTTTCTTCTTCGTCTTTTACTTCCTCTTCATCTTCTCCTACATCTTTTTTTTTCCTCTTGCACTTCTTCTTCTTCTTCTTCTTCTTCTTCTCCTTCTTCTTCCCAATATCCTCTTCCAATCATCACCCAATCCTCCGATCTTTCCTGTTTTCGTGGTTTTACCACTGTTCTTCCGCGCCAATCCTTCTCGGAATATATCTTTTCCTTGAAGTTGTATTCGCTCTATTTCACAAGATAAGATTTTATCAAGTTTATTATGCGCGAAACAGTCATGGATTATTATTCTACATCAATTATTTCAAACTAATTTCCGCGTCTTATTCGCTTTTTATCACAACTTGCCATACGCTCCTAACCTCAGGCTTTGCTCCAGTTTGAAATGCCGAGAAGCGAACTTATTAGTGTCGTAGAATACATTGGCTGAGCCTAGAAATAGCAAAGCTTTTTGTCATAAGGGCCGAACAAATATTTGTGTAAGATTTCTGTTAGGCCACACTTTACGATAAAATGATAATTAGTTGCTGTAATGATGATATATAAAATACAATGATCTTTCTGCTAGTCTTAAGGGATCCAATTGTGGACTATATTTAGTTTAAATTACTTCAGATTTTCTGTCGCTTGCGTAATACTTGTACACGTGGCAATAGTTAAACATTTCTAATGGAATTGTCCTCTCTCTCTCTCTCTCTCTCTCTCTCTCTCTTTCTCTCTCTCTCTCTCTCTCTCTCTCTCTCTCTCTACTCTAACCCTATGCGAATATTTCTGTTTTATCTATATCTTTACACACCTGTGTACATCTTGTTATATAGCGTCGATAAAGATATAAAACCAAGTTTTATAAAATACTAGCGAGAGGTACCCAGCGTTGCCCGGGTGTTTGGAGGTGTGTGTGAAAACTCTGGGGCCGGGGGGGGGGTTAAAATAAAAAAAAATGTTTTGGTTGGTAAGTATGAGAATAGTACCCGAACCGTTGAGGCAAAGTTGTAAATTAAAGTGTGACAAAAAAGAGTGCGGCGGTTTTAACCATTTGGCCACCGCGAGATGCTAACGGAAACACGTTTGAATTTATTTAATTACTTGGATTTGGCAGGTACACGTTTTAATGACTTAATGAGGTCAAGTTTGACTGCGGGATAGTATTTCATTTACTGCGGGATCGCCTTTTTTCCCCCCCAAGATGTTATAGAAAAAAGACTAACACACATGCGGCGAGCGACAAATGTTGAATATTTATCTTCCCGAAGTCGAGCAAATTAAATAGACAGGCGAGCCTCGTTGTTAACTCTGAGATATTACGATTTACATGTGATATAAAAAGTTTTAAAAAGTTGTGAACCGACCGACCGCTTCTCTGAAAAAAGCCTTTTGTAGACATACAGAAAAAGCGAACACACATACAAACATACATACATTTTCGTTTTTATATTTATAGATTTGTTATGTTTCCTACTGAAAGCATACTATTGTTTTACACATGATATCTAGAGGAAATCTTTTACGGTAACGCAAAATTCATGTTTAAAATAAATTTAAAGAACAACCAAACAGTCAAGAATAAGAAGTAAATCTATCTCCCTGAACAGTTATTTGTTCATCTCTAAGAACTTGAATGCCTACTGGAGAGAACTTGAATGAATACCTAGTAGACACTATCCGCGAGTGTCTCTCTGTACAGGGTTTTGACAGATTAACCTGGCATTCAGATACTTTTTTTCCATAGAAGTAAACCCTGACCAAATAATCAAAATCACATAGTATTCGCAGCCCAAATAAGATCTCCTTTCTACTGCTAACCCATATTAGCCTTTACGAGGAATGGTGCACCTTCTCCAAGTGATGCTACCTTAAGTAATAGCACGAAGCTGGATACTCCACCAAACTAGAGGAATTCTTGTCCTAGAATCCATTAAGACCAAACGACAAAAACGAAAGATATAATACAACGTATAAAAATGGTTAATTGTGAAGAGGAAAATTATGTTCTCAATTTCTTTACTAACTCAATGTTTGAGAGATAAATAACTTTAATGGAACATTCGGATATCTATGTATCTCATATAGAGTTCAAGTGTTAGTGGTGTGCCCTTTGATTTCTGAGAACTTCGACTGAAGTAAAATAAAACAAAAAAAAATAGTTTCTTTATCCAAGGCGTATTGTTAATATTGGCCAGTTTAATAATGTATTGACATATTTATTTTTAACTATCTGGACACCCAGCGTTGCCCGAGCGTGCAATACGCTTAAACATAATATTTTAATTTATGCAGATTGCGTATATATTATTATAGAATTAATCCTCTATTGGATATTATATATAAAGAATAGTTTTCCTGGTGGACTTATTCGCAAAAAAATATAAAAAATGATAATGTCGTTCATCAAATTCTGTCTGTGTTTGTTTACAATATCACGTCAGCTTGACGATCTTAAAAATAGTATTTCTTCTTTTATAGATAAAATAGGATTTTTACAGGGGAATATTTTACTTAATACCGTCCAATGTTACATCGGTGTAACGTAAAATATTCCCCTGTAAAAATTATTTTCATCTACTCTTTAGATAAGATTTTCTTTTCGATTTTCGATACTTATCTGATGAATTTCTACACAGAACATATCTAAGAACACTGCCTGAAATATAAATTACCTTTGTGTAAAAATTGCAAAAGATGGGGTCAGCCGTCTCGGAACCTATGTGGCAGGAATTCTCTCTCTCTCTCCCTCTCTCTCTCTCTCTCTCTCTCTCCATATATATATAATATATATATATATATATAATATATATATCTTTCTCTCACAAACACACGCACATACACACACACAAGCACACACACACTCAAAAGACTTTTATATAATAGTAGATATAAGTATGATTTTGATTTTGATTTTTCATACGGGTACCTTCTACAGGTGCCTTCATACAAGTATATAGAGAAGTAAATATACCTGAGGATATTCAGTACTTCATAGCGTAATATGTAACTCGTCTATTTATGACTCTTTACGTATTCGCTACATTTATTTCAGTTTTATCAAAAGTTCATAAGTTAGAAAGTGATAGGACTTCTTCAGAAACATTATTCATGGTTAATTACCACGTGGATCTCTAGTAAAACTATCAAGAGACAAATAACAAAACAAAGATATACAAAATAATCGGACCGAAAAGGAAGAAGAAAATAGAAGAAAAAAAAGATGAAGAAAATGAAGAAGAGGAAGGCGATGTAGAAGAAGTACAGGAGGAAGAGGAATATGAAGAAAAAGATGATGATGATGATGATGGTGGTGGTGGTGGTGGTGGTGGTGGTGGTGGTGGTGGTGGTGGTGGTGGTGGTGGTGGTGGTGGTGGTGGTGGTGATAATGATGATGAAGAAGAAGAAGAAGAAGAAGAAGAAGAAGAAGAAGAAGAAGAAATAAGTAGAAGAAAGAAGAATACGAGAGAAAGGAAGGGGAAGAGAATGGCGGATGAAGATGAAGTAAAGGGATAAGAATATGAAGGGGATGAGAGAGAAGATTAGACAGATGAATAAGAGGAAGAATAAGAAATAGAAGATGAAATATACGAAGAAGAGGTAAAAGGAGAAGAGGTTTGGATTAGGAAAGAATGAATTATTTTCATCACAAAGTTGAAATGTTCAAGATGACCTACATTCTCAAGATTTTCTCGGAAAAAGAATTCTGAGATATGATTTATATATAGCATATATGTGTGCGTTCATTTTGTAGGCTATAAAGTAACTAATAGCACTCATTGACAAGTATTTTCTACGAAAAATTACTTCCTGGTTTTAATCAAGATGCAAATGAAGTATTATATTTTATCTTAACTAGAAAGTGATTCAGCGTACTTCCTGATTATAACCTGAGAAATTATTTGAAATTACTTCCTAAGTAACAACCAATCATAATTATACGCAAATATCCTAAAAACGTCCTCTTAATATTGTATATTAATTTTAGTGCTAATGTGCTGCTGCTTTTGTTAAAGAGTGCACAACCTCTGAAGTCTAGCAGCTATCTATACAAATTTTGCTTATCTCTACAAGGATTTCCTTTGTAAAAATATATGTGGCTATAAATATACTGGCGTTTGTGTATATGTAACGTGGTAGTCAGATTTTAACTCTGACCCAATTTGCAAGGAAACAGATAAAAAGAAATTCGATACGAGTTTTTTTTTTCTGTTGAAAGAAAAGTATTTATTGCCGGTCGTTTCAACACGAAACCTCTGACATGTATTTTCAAAGCCAACAGAATATGGTTGTACTCCTGCTTTTCCTTTTCTGGATCAATTAACTGTTTTTAGTCTGCAACTGTAACCAGCTGTTATATGTGTAATTTGTTCGACGGTTCACTGTCGTCTGACATCTTGCAAAGGTTCTGAGAATTAGCGAGTCTGTATCTTGTCCAGAATTCCTTTCGCACAAAGACGCGTTTTCTCTACTCTTCTTTCACTCCTCCTCTTACCCTGATGTCTATATATTCATTACATTTTGTGACCTCGCGCTAGCACCACCGCTTGATTACGTGCATGCCTGCTAATGGATTCGTTATATATGTAATTAGGTAAAATATAAATGTGTACACTGTCGAAACTGATAACAAATTAAAGCTCGTCCGTCTGTCAGTGAATTCCGTCTTTTCTGATATATTGGGGAGTGTTTACATGAGGCTAAATTAAGCAAAAAAACTTACTTGACGAAGATTAGTATATATATATATATATATATATATATATATATATATATATATATATATATATATATTCTAATCTGCCAGAAGTAATTTTGTTTTTTGCTTTATATATATATGTGTGTGTGTGTGTGTGTGTGTGTGTGTGTGTGTGTGTGTGTGTGTGTGTGTGTGTGTGTGTGTGTGTGGTTATTTACCTATACCCGTTGTTTAACCGTGTAAGCACTGATCGGTTCGGACGTGTGCAATGAATTCCGACCGAAATGAACCATATTCTTCCGATTCGAAGAACAAGCGGGTTATGGCGGGGATTTCGGCCTGGAATTAGAACTGTTGTCTATGTTTTTCTAAAACGGTGCAATCAACCGTATCAATTTAGAGGCGTAGCCGATGGGTTTTTTTTCTAGAGAAGACAACATATGTTATAGAGACGATATAAATGTTGGACACTAGTGGTAGTTATGCTATTTCAATCTTCAGGGGAAAATAAATATCAACTGTATTTTCCACACATTAAAAACTGACTTTGTGTCTGAATCTACCCTCGAGTTTAGACAAGTAAATAGGGATTGTCTTTCCTGCTAGTTTACGTAGTGTCTTTATAAAAAATAAATTTGCCGGCTATAGTCGTGGACGACTTAGGGGCTCCACTTTTATTAGCTACTACACTAGCGTGTAGGGGAGGGAGCACTATTTTCTCAGGATTGCTGGATGTTTGATGTAGACTTAAGAAACCTTATGTTGTGTTGTTGGGGGTTCATATTTGGAAACAACATATAACGGGACTCAGAAGAGAAAATTATAATGATAATACTGAGGGAGTGACATTTATATTCTTGGTACATAATGGGGACTTCATATTAATCTTAATACGGAGCTGAGACATTTCTGCAACCGTTCTTGTTAACACAGAGGAGAGGGGTACATTATTGGTGATGATGCGGACACATTACTTGGAAGGAGGTTACACAAGTTTCGTTAACATGATGATAGACAAAACACATTTACCTTTCAGTTTGGGGACTGACGACACGAAGTTAAACAGTTGCAAAACATTAGATGATTTCCCTATTCTTCAGCCGGCCGATTCATGATGTCAGGAATTCAAACTAGTATCGCTACATGATCTCTCTCTTCCACCCTTCGCCTCTGGCATCAGCTTCACTAGAGTAGCTGTCCGACTCTCGTCTCTAACTGACTCTATCGCTGTTTGTGATTCTCTGATCCTGATATTCCTCTTAACTTCGAACCCCGTCTCATTTTATTGAAAATCTCATTTGTTTATGATGTCATACTATGGCTCTTCCACGTGAATAAATTTCACGTGGATTTTACATATGTCTGTCCAAACACACTTTTGACAAACAAATAATTTTAATTGTTCAATATTTAACCTATTTCTAATCATTATCTATAAACTGGCAATGTCCATTCTTTTAACTGACATATTTAATATCCAGTTATTTCTAAAAGAATGGACTATCGCTCGTTTTCTGACATAAATAATATTTAGTTATTTCTAAAAGAATTAACAATCGACTGCATTCCTAAGATTTCAATTATCCATTATCTTTTAACACTTGCCTAAAGGGTTCGATTCTAGACTTTTCCTAATATCATTTTCACTTATCTAGTCTGCCTTCTTACTTAGATGAGAAGGGGACAGCCCTTCTACATAACACTTATTAGGTTAATAAAAAAAATAGTTAAATGATAATAACTATCCCTGTTTACTCGGGGGCAGATTTAGACACAAAGTCAGTTTTTAATGTGTGAAAAATCCAGTTCATTTTCCACTGAAGATTGAAATAACATAACTACCACTAGTGTCCAACATTTATATCGTCTCTATAACATGTATTAAATACTGAAAATGTGTGAATGATAGTAGTTTCATGTATCTTTATTACAAATTAATAGGCTTATCCGGCATTGGCTGAGAATGAACAAAACCGCATTTTTTTTTTTACTCACGTTTACTCCAAACAAGGCATATTGCGACTTTGAAGTAAGAGGCGACTATTTGGTACGATGCCTAGGAAAGATTAACAAAATTGTTCGTTTTTCTTTATATCAGCACAGTCAGGGAAGCAGGTAACGGAATGGGAATTCTAAAGTATAGCTGTTCAAGGGGAGAAACTGTTTTCTTGCTCTCGGCTATGATTCTCAGATTAATATTTTTATTCTCATTTTTTTATAATCTTAATTTTTTTAATGATAAAGAAAATAATAGAAAACAGAATAAAACGTTGGCACAAACAGACATCTTTTTAGTAGTAGTAGTAGTAGTAGTAGTAGTAGTAGTAGTAGTGAAACTAATAGAATATCGGATGCAACCACTGGATTCTTCGTGAATTTTTTCTTGAGAAAATTTTTTTTATTTTATGCTCACTGTAATGTTGCACATTATCAGTGAAACCATGCCCTGGGCTCTATCTATAGGGGAATATTTATTAACATATCAAACGCTTTTGATGGGGTCTAGAACAAACTGATTTATCTAAAAATATCGCCAGATATAAGAATTATTGGCGATTTAGGTGAAAGAAAAATATTTGTGACTCCGTAAAAAACTTTGGTTTTTCTTATTAGAGTACTAACTTAACACACATACATTCACCAGACAAAATTGAACAGATTCATAAATTTCTAAAAAAAAAAATTTAAAAAAAAACTCATGAGTTTTTGTCGAATTCAATAAAAGTTCTGATTCATGGTTGCTTAAACGATTCAAGTAACAGTAATCATAGGGGAGGTAACTCATACTTTACTTATCTTACAGTTGTTAATATCATATAATCATGTGCATTGCAGTGCTTTATAAGACCTACACTTAAGCGATGTTAACCTGTAATATAATTTTTCCGTTCGCAAGACGAACGCAATATTCACCAAATTTCTGTTGCAATTTTGCAAAGCAAACAAAGTAAGAACAGATATTCTTAATATATACGCCATTAACTCCACGCATTTTAAACCAGACTGTGAACAATCAACAGGTGGGCCAACCGACAGAGGCTGTAATATGAAAACTGGATACATTAACACCACGATCTATAACAAACATGAGGAAAAAAACTGGTGTAACGCAAAGGTTGAAATCTTAGAAAACGAATCCCAATCTGTAGTAGGATAATTACAGAAATGAGTGGCACTATTTACTGCTAATAAGAACAAGCTACTTTCCTTTAACCATTATAATAAACCTTTTAAAACACCGCCTCCCATAACCATTATCACTGTACCTGAAATCTTAACCTTAAAATTCTTCAGGTAAACATTAACATACAACATAAACTCGAACAAATAAATTGAAGGCTTTTCCAAGGCTGCTGCAAAAATGTAGGCTCTCTCTACCATGTTAGAAGACTAATCACACTTGACAATATTCTGCATTTTGCAAAACCACAATTCGCTCATGCATGGAGTATTGCTGTCACATCTGGCCTGATACATCAACCACTAGTCTCTCTCTCTCTCTCTCTCTCTCTCTCTCTCTCTCTCTCTCTCTCTCTCTCTTAGACAAGGTCCACAAAAGAATGTCCAATCGAATAGATCCCAAATTATCAATCCAGTTCCAAACCCTGTTCCGTCGACGCAATGGAGTATCTATGAGTTTGTTTTATAAATGGTGAAATGGAATGTGCTCTGACGAACTAGTAAAACTCATGTACTTTTGACGTAAGTACCCTCAACTAATCTGACAAGCAGCAAAATCTCACCCCTTCATGTAGAGTTTCTAGATGCCGAAAAGCCTTCGTAGTTTATGAGTCTTGTTACCTTGAACTGCTAGACTTTGAACTTTTCTCCCTCTTTCGTTCTCCCTTGATTAGCGTGCAAAAATTTAAACATAATGCTGCAACATAGCACACTGTTCAATTCCATACATAGCGCCTCTGTAAGCATCGTCCCAAATACTAGTCTGCGACGTCTAACAGATAATATCCCTTGTTTGGGGTTAAGTTATTTATTTCTCTCTCACAGTGAAAAATGTGACAGAAGAGTCGAAAAGTAAGCACCCCCGTAGAAGAGCATAAATTGTAAGACAAGCATCATTTTAGTTCGAGCCTAGACAAACAAAGATAGACTTAAAGGATGCAGTTAAAAATTATCTTTATTTTTTTTAATAGCTCAAACAATTATATCGCCTTACCCTACCAAGAGGCAACATTTGTTGCGGTCAGCAGGTTTGTTTTTCATTTGGTAATATGAGGCATTTGTTTTTTGTTTCCCATAAATAAAAATATTGGAATCTCAGAAACCAAACAACTCTACCAAATCCGTGACCATGGTAATTATAAATTCACGCAGGCATAGAAGAGGTCATCCAAGCTATAAAAACATCACAATTTCCAATAAAGATAATAATAATAAATATGATAGATAAAGTCATTTGGATTCTTTCCGGTTTTAAAATTAGAAATAAAGCAGATCTTCTGATATCCAGATAGTGATTTGACCACGTAAAAATGTAAATCGTATATGCAAAAGAGCACAGTTACTAAACGATTCTTTTGTTGTTCATGAAGAATATCGTCTGATGGAATTAACAGCAAGTTTTTTTTAGTCTTGAAAGTCCCAACGAGGAGTTAACATTTTGTATACTTATTTAATAATGGTATTTATCTTTCTCTCAATGTGAGATATGTGACACTAGAGTCAGAAGTGGGATTGAAAAGTCAGCGACCCACCGAAAAGGGGCATTCTGACCTATATAGGGCCGCTTCAGGGGATTAGCAATAAACTATACTCTTATCCAAGCGAAAAGCCAAAGTCTGGGAAGTTGGACCTTCTAGAACTTCACATGACAGCATTACACCGCAATCAATAGGTAAAAGGTCATTACAAGAATGGCTTAAACTATGTGAATGTACGGGGTTGAGGGGAAAATACCTTGTTTGGGGTGAATAAGGGTTTAAAAAGCATACAAAACAAAGAAGTTATGTTTTTTATTATCGAAAGAGGTTTGCGTCCGCCGAGTTGAGCCTAGATTACAACGGTAGAAGAACAGCAAAGAGGTTAAAAGAAATGGATAATTATTTTTTGTGGTATTTTTGTTCTTTCGCACCTTAATAATGTCTCAAGTGATGAAGATGAAATAGCGACGGTTCCATTTCTGGTTTGAAAGTGGGAGGCAATTATTTCTTATTTCTTGTGGCAAACGAAGATCTAAGAATTTGTTAGAAATTCGTTAATGTCGCCAACTTGGATTTGGAAGGATTTCTCTTGTAATTTTATTCCGATCCATTAAGACAAAAAAACGTTTTGGCTGGGTTTTTTTTGTTTGTTTGTTTGTTTTTTTTTGTTTTTTGTTTTTTGTTTTTTTTGCTTTTTTTTTTGTTTTTTGCTTTATTTATTACTAAACAAATATCTGTTGGTGTCTTGCATTTTTCTTTTTCGTTTTTTAGGAAAAAAAGGAAAGGAAGTAAAAGAGAAAGTTAAGATACATAAATAGATTGAAAGGCGAGGATTTGGAGAAAAATAAAAGAAGGAAAAGCTTGGAAAAACACTGGTTTGAAACAAAGGAAAGATGGGCAGTGAAAAGCGAAAAATCAATTTTAAAAAATGACAAAGAAAAAAAGAAAAAAGGAAATAAAGAAAGAAAGAAAGAAACTGAGTAAAAGGAAAACAAAAAGATGGAAACTAGAATGAAAGGAAGTAAATGAAGCAAGTAAGGAAAGAAAGGAAAAAAGAAAATAATAATAATAATAATAATAATAGTAATAATAATAATAGTAATAATAATAATAAAAATAATAATAATAATAATAATAATAATAGTAATAATAATAGTAATAATAATAATAGTAATAATAATAATAATAATAATAGTAATAATAATAATAATAATAATAATAATAATAATAATAATAATAATAATAATAATAATAGATAAGTACGGTAAGACAATGAAACAGAGTAAACGATTTGTAGGAAATTGAAGAAACTCAAAGAAATTCAAAAAACAAAGAACAAAATATATGTTGACGCCCATGAATGTTCTTGTGCTACTAGATCTGGCTATCTGAAGATGCTGGCTTCCTTACCTAAAATGCATCAAACATTGTTATTGCTTTTTTTTTTCGCTTTGCAAAACTCAATCTTTTTTGAAAATATATATATCTTAGTTTGTCTGGTTGTCAGTTTTATCTTTTCTCGGAAACTACTAAGCCGATCTGGCTGACATTTTGTATGGACCTCTTTTATTATCAAGCGCAGCGAACTATGAATTATAGTATCTTCTCAATGCGCAGTGAAGGATTAATAGTGATTAGAATTTAATACAAAAATGAACAAAAATTTGACTATATTTAATTACCAATTAAGCATAAAACACTCATTCAGTTCGCGAGCTACGAAAAACTAGCAGATTAAATGCGATATTTTAGTGACTAATTTTTATTAATCTCTTATCGTGCATCCAACTGATACCATAATACATAATTAGAAGTATTTTATCATAAGAAAGATTCATACAAAATTTCAGCCACATCGGACGAGTAATTTCTTAGAAAAGGCTGGACAGAAAAACAGACAAACTAAGAGAAATAATACGTGTGTGTGTGTGTGTGTGTGTGTGTTATTAGATTTTTTTTAAATAAATACGAATTATTTTTATATACATGCCCTAGTGTTTCATGTTTACACAATCACCGGTGGAGGAAGTGGAAATTACTTCGATCGAAGTATTCAAACTTAGCCAGGAAGTCATATTTGACCCTTCAGTTCGGTATTCAGCTCATAGGCCACCAATAATTATCACATGAAACGAAAGAGAATTTACTTCTATAGATAATATCAAGGTAGACAGACAAATGCAAAAAAAAAATAATTAGTATTCAACAACAGACACCGGAACTTTGCGTTACGCTAAAGACGATAATTTATTATAACTCTCTTAAAGAGGCCCAATCCTTGTTTACTAATTTTATTATTCGGTGATTTATAGATGTGTGGATATCGGGAAAGGACGAATCATAAAGCTTCCATTTGCCGGTTTTTATAATTGAAAATTGAAAAAAATTGAAAATAATCAGAATTTCCAGTTTGTAAATACCAAGTTAAAAATACCAAGTTAAAAATACCAAGTTAAAAATAGATGGAAAAGTTAATTCGACGCCAACCAACAAAACACTAACAACTCCCACCCTTGTGTCCAATCAAGCTATTCAACCTTATTACACAATATATAAACAGACACTTCTTTTTAGAGTGTTACGTAATCACGTGCGGGGTTATATGTCCCGTACATATATACACGTGTGCATAACGAGTGTCTTAATGAATGTGCGTTTGTCCTCCATACGTGTGATCGCCTAGTTTTCAAAACAACTTATCTTGTGCATGTTCCCATATAATGACAAATAAGGGATGGAATAAACTCATTTGTCTCTTGTCAGACAAAAGAAGACATATTTTCACAAAAGGGACGAATACCATTTTATAGGGTTACAATATCTGACCAATAAGGGAACACACTTGACCCATCTTTGATCTTGTTGGACGGAAAGCTGCCACAAAAATTGTATCAGGAACAACAGACCTTGGGTTTATTTCGGCCACCTTTATTCTAGAATGTGTTCTCATCTTGGAAAGGTTAAACGCTGATACAGTCCTATCTACATCTTAATAATCGATCTTGCCTCGGCTGGATGATATGCCGTCTGTCGGCCATCTCTCATCTTTGATCTTGTTGGGCGGAAAGTTGCAACTAAAATTCTACCACAAACAACAGACCTCGGGTTTATTTTGGAAACCTTTATTCCAAATGTTATTCCCATCTTGGAAAGGATTGACCGCTGATACAATCCTGTCTACATCTTAATTATTGATCTTACCCTTGCTGGATGACATCCTCTCTGTCGACCATCATACCCGACTGCCCGTTACAGACCCAACTAACTTTGAAAGGTGTATCTCCTCTCGTTACGTCATGCAACTACGTAAGCAAAATCCTTGCCTGGTCTTTTGTCACGTATCTTTTTTTATTAAAAGTAAACATTCTAATCCTGTTTATTGAACATTTTATTGTTTTACATATTTCTGGCTTAATTATTTCTACATTAAATCCCAACCTCATTTCAAAACATTCTTCCGTGATCAAAATACTTTGTTATTTCCATAACACTGTCATCATTTCAAATGTCAGTCAGTTATCTCTCTCTCTCTCTCTCTCTCTCTCTCTCTCTCTCTCTCTCTCTCTCTCTCTCTCTCTCCGGACATCCGACGGTGCCAAGATGCATAATGCATGAGACTTCCGGAAGCAAATATACAGTACTAGAATAATACCCGTCCCAAGATAGGTAAAATTAATTTCCCGAATAGAATAGTTTTGCGCAATTTTTATTAAACCGTTACGCAGATTAAAATCAAGATATGACCAAAGCCCATTGCATTATTTGGATTCTAGAAAAGAGTTCAAGTTTAAGGCGTGAGATCAAGGGGACTTAAGAAGAAACTGAAATTCAATGAATCCTGTTTTATTGATATATAATTAATTAACTCAATGCAAATGTGACATGTTTCTATTTTCAAATGCAAAATTGTGTTCATATCATGTTTCCTAAAACTGAAAATACTATTAGAAAATTGGAATTTGGAGAATATATATCAATTGTGATGAACGAGGTGCCTTAAATAAATTTCCAGATTTTTTGTACATGCATTTAAAATTGTCGTAGACTCTTAAAAACAAGTCTGGAAACTCATTGAAGACACCCCATATTTCTAAAATTTTACTAAAGCCCAGTGTGTCTAAAATTTTACGTTTCGTAAAATTTTAGACTTTCCTTTGCAGAAAACTAAATCAAACTAGATATAGCATACATTTGGACCTCTTATGTTTAGCAGCTGTATTCCAAAATTCATAATGATCGATTAACTATTTTAAAGCTTAAATCATACACATATATCTTTCTATCTACTATTGTATAAAAGAAACTTTGTCTCTGTGAGTGTGTGTGTGTGTGAGTTCATTCCCTATATACTCTTAAACAGCTGGACCGATTTTTTTATTCCACACAAATGTGCTTTATGTGTCTGGCAGTGTACTTAGATAGGTTTTATATTGGATCATTCAATAATTATCGATAATTGATCATCGATATTTGATAAACTCCGATAAAAGATTGACCAGGTGATCTTGACTAAAGTTAACGCCTTAACGTCACAAGTGCATTTGAGAAAATTTATTACCGCACAAGTAGACAGATCCGACTTATAAAATCAACAGCATGTTAACTGATATGACTGTTTCTGTTTAAAGCACAATTGAATAATGGGCGATTTCACCGATTTCGATGACAATAAAATATAGGAGAGTGAAATATTTGTTGATCCTCATTCAATCCCGGGCAATGCCGAGTCTCCTGGCTTATAAAGACATAAACATGCATTTATTTAGAGATTTAAGTACATTTTTATCAAATAGTTTTTCTTTTTTTTTAATATTTTAATCTTAAATTCCATACAAACTACTGTTTCTAAAAAAAATACCCTATTTCAGTAATAAAAATATGCGTCCTCTACTCGTATATTTTTTTTTTTTTTTTGCTAATATGGTAGAATGAATAAATGTGGGTTACGTTTTTCTATGTGTTATGTTCGACTTCAAAATGGAATCTTCTTGAAATGACTCTGTTCTAGTTCCGTGTGGATGGCCGATATTTTGATACAGGGCTTTAAATTACAGAAGAAATTGAATGCAAACTTAAATAAACTTAGATTATACCCTAAAGCGGAAGTACAAGCAGCTGACCAAACGCAGAAAGTCAGAAAAAATATCAAATACATATCTCTTACTCTCCTTCATTTGAACGGACCGTGCGAGCCACATGGCCAACCCACTTTATATATATATATATATATATATGTGTGTGTGTGTGTGTGTGTGTCTGTGTGTGTGTGTGTGTGTGTGTGTGTGTGCGTTGATTTTTTTACATTCTCTTTAGCCAGAAGCAAACATTCTTAATGAAAGATGGCAGTTAGAGTCTTTAGCATTTAGGGGTTTGGTTGGAGGCAGTGTCGCACCGAATAACACGCTATAGCAAAAGAGAGATGAGGAAGAAAGATAGAGTAATAGACAGAAGGACATACAAGGGAAGAGACTTTGATTAAAGATGCCACGTGGCCTGATTTGGGATTCTGACGACCCGCTGACATGGTAAATGGCCAGAGGGGATGTTTTCGAGGCTACGGATTAATCATTTTCTGAAGAATTCGTCGAAAAATATAGCATTTGCGTTTTATTTCCGGACTGGGAATCTGTACCGACGACGCACAACACATCAACTTTTGAATATATGGCAATTTTAATTTGATTTGTCTATTTAACAATATATCTACCCTTTTTACGTTATGTAAATAATTTGTTAGTCAGTTTTGTTTTGTTTTTTTTGTTTTTTTGTTTTTTGCTTGATTAACGGCATATCAACCCTTTGCGGTAATTCAATACCGAACACACAATTAAACTATTGTAAATGGTGTAGCACGTTAGATTAGTTGAATGTAAGTTGTTGTTTTACCCATAAATGAGGGGGTGTAGATTCATACCTTTCTCAAGAGTTTACATACGTGAATAACAATAACTGATCTTATTCGGATCTGTACTTGATTTCAATGATAAATGTAACTCCTAAAAATCATCATCATCATCAGCAGCAGCAGCAGCAGAAGCAGCATGTCCATCTGTCGGAACAAGGAAGACTATCTAATCATCCTAGAGATGCTGGATGACATGCGCTAAGAGTTTGTTTTTTAAGTGAAACAAATTTGCGTAGAACCAGTTTCATTCTCTCGCTCCAGCCAACATGATTCAGCGGCAGGACCATGTCGAGACAGGTGCAAGTCAGTTAGGATGTACGAGCTGCTGGCAGTGTAGACGTCCTCCTGCATACAGCGCCTGGTTTTCCCAAGTGGTCACCGGTCTGGAACTGGCCAGGTTTAATGTTGCTTAACTTCGGTGATCTAACAAGAACCGATGTGTCGACGCGATGAAGCCGTATATAAAACAGCGTAGGATATTAAAGCCAAGTATATGGGAAAATGATCAGTCGTGTATTTTCCTATTTATAGTTAAAAATTAGAATGTAATTTTCGATTTACGTATTATTATTATTGTTGTTGTTGTTGTTGTTGCTGTTGTTATTTTGTTGTTTCTGTTAATGTTGTTGTTGTTAATATTATTATTGTTGTTATTTTATTGTTGTTATTATTATTGTTGCTGTTATTATTATTGTTGTTGTTGTTGTTATTATTATTATTATTATTAATATTATTTTTGTTGTTATTATTATTATTATTGTTGTTGTTGTTGCTGTTTTTATTATTGATATTATTATTATTTATTTTATCATTATTATTATTTTTATTATTATTATTATCATTTATTAATCTTATTATTTATATTATTATTTATTATTACTATTATTATTTATTATTTATTAATATTATTTATTATTATTATTATTTATTATTATTATTTAGTAGTAGTAGTAGTAGTAGTAGTAGTAGTAGTAGTAGTAGTGATCACGTTTTAGATGGTTAAGGAAACAGAGAAAGTTACCAGCAACTCTAACAATCTGTGATCTAGCTTTGATATTACAGACACAGAAAGGATGGGCTGAGTATATGCGAGATGACAAAATAAAGCCCCCATTAAGCATTGTTTAACCTTTTGTGCTGTCATTTGAATTATTTTTACAAGTGTTGTAAAAACGAACAAAACAATAAAACACGAAAGAAAAGCAGGTGGAACAAAATGCTGCTACGTTTCATCTACACAACGTAATTCCTGCTACCTAAGTGATGAAAGGGCATACGAATAACTTGCAAGGATCCAAACTGTTGTCACTATAATGATAGTACACGATTGTAAATAAAAATTTCGGTAAATACTCAAAACTAATGAATAAATTAAAAATGTATTAAAAAATGTTGCAATATTGCTAATTTTATTTTTAATTTTTAATTTAACTTAACAATTAAACTATTTTTTATTAAAAATTGAATTAGCAATATTGGGGACGAAAAATTAGTTTAATTGATTTTGTCATCTGACATCTTAAGTTGGTGAAATCCATGCTGATTTACTTATTTTCTTACTTCACTCTTGTTCTAAATATTTTTACCCATAAATGCAGGAGTAGAGATCTTCTCATCGGAGTGAAACACATTTGTAGCTATTGGGTGGTTTTGCTGTCAGAATAATAATTAGTGGATATACAATGTTTTATTTAGATACCCAAGAATACAACTCACGAATTATAAGACATGAGCAGCATAAGTGATTAATAACAGATGTGGGTTAAACCCATGAGTAAAAAAACAATTTGTTAAGATTAAAAACATAATTTATATCCTTAATTTGTTAAATAAGCCATCGTAGCACGTTCTGGACCTGTCTGATTAAATGAATTATTAAATTATAGACGCCTTCTAGTAATCAATGAACCGAAAACATTAAACGGCCTGAATTATCTCCCTTTAACTGTTATAGGAAATAAAAATCGACCCAGTTTCCAACAGAATAAACTAGTAGCAATTAACAACATAATTCGATTATCTCCCTTCATAATTGTCTTTAGAAACGATATGAAAACATTACAATAAAATGACAATAAATTTTAAAACATTAAATAATAATGAATAGATTAGAAAACCTCACTCGAAATTTTGTAAAAGGATTTATATATAATACAGCCTTTTTATTTATTCTCATATTCAATTAAGCTTTAGACCTAAAATGGTCTTAAATCTAAGTACCACAATAACGATAATCTGTTAATATTACTTACCACTAATACGAAACTAAAATTAACCGTAAGGTTATTGCAAGGTTGTTACAGCCATACTATAAATATAGAAATAAAAATTAAAAAACTTTTTATAAAAAAATTAAATATTTGAGAAATAAAGAAACAACGAGATCTAATTTAGGAACTCAACGAATGGGATACATAAAAAGAAATGTTTAATGGTTTAGGGATTTCTGTGCAAACTTAGGCGATATATTAATATTTAAATGGGTTTTTCCGTAACTACAGCAAAGGTAAATGTTTCTCACATGCTTTTCCCGTTAAGGGAATTTTTCTTTTTTCTTTGTCTTCAAAAATACTCTATTGTCAAAAGTGTGTTTATTCATAAAGTCTGAAGAAATGCTGGTTTTGGAAAATTTTCAAACGATATAATGTTTGAAATTGTTCGACTGGACATGGAAACAATTGTAACGTAAAATGAAATACATTTTTTGTTGCCATCAACACCCTGTTTGAAGTCTTGATTTTGCTTCCACAGTATATATATATATATATATATATATATATATATATATATATATATATATATATATATATATATATATATATATATGGTGTCCAAAACGTAACTCTACTTGACTCCTGATTTTGGTAAAACAAAAAATCACACCTTGCGCATTCAATACTATACTTATCTATAATTAATTTTCAAACTATTATCTGTAAAATATCTGAAATAAAGAAAAAATAATCATTAAAGGTTAAATGATGAAGATTTTCAACCCTTCAATGACTTTTTGGATAGCCTGTATATATATATATATATATATATATATATATATATATATATATATATATATATATATATATAGTAAGTTATAAAATGTATATGGCGATTAAGCTACACTGAATATTCGGCGTTTCATCCACTCTAGGACTCTTCAGGCCTATGCGCATAAGCCTGAAGAGTCCTAGAGTGGATGAAACGCGGAATATTAAGTGTAGCTTAATCGCCATATACATTTTATAACTTACTAACTAGCTCTACCTACGTATTGAGCACTTTTGAAGTAAATACTTAAAGTTAACGCATAAATCTATACTTTCGTATATTAATTTTATGTCAGTAAATTAAGTAGTTATATATATATATAAATATAT
Source organism: Euprymna scolopes (assembly GCF_053919585.1). Classification (NCBI taxonomy): domain Eukaryota; kingdom Metazoa; phylum Mollusca; class Cephalopoda; order Sepiida; family Sepiolidae; genus Euprymna; species Euprymna scolopes. Next base: position 50,421,674 of record NC_136487.1, read on the forward strand.
ATATATATATATAATGTTTTCAATAAACATTAATACTTTTTTAATTGTTTTTTTTATTTTTACAATTTGCATAATTGGAAAACTTAAAATGGAATATAGAAATATTAATACTAACACTGATAGGAAAATCCTATCCAGACGAAAAAGCTCAATATTCTAGATAGAGCATAAGTATATGGAAAGAAAGTTAAATTTTGCAAATTACTATTTATAACATTTATTATTTTAACAAAAATATACAAGATAGACATAATAATTTCCTTATTCCGTGGAGTTTCAAAAAATGTCGCCTGTCTTCAGAGAAGAAACAGTTAGCAAAATGTTTTTATAGGCTAGCAATAATTTTGCTCATAGTTTATATAAAATATAATTAGCACATAGTTTTAAATCTTCAAAGTCATAAAAGGGTACTTTTCTAAAGATAATATTTAGATATGTATAGATCAAGAAAGGATATTCAGCTTGAGGCACTTGAATTTACTGTCGTATTAAATGATGCTTTTGCGAATGAAAGTATTTACAAGTCAATTAATACTCGAGAAAGATTAAAAATATTGTTAAAATAGTATTTTCTTATTTTAACGATAATAAATGGAAAGTAGACTGGAAATGTGTAACAGCCGTTTTAAACCGACTGTCATCACTTGTAATATTGCAAATAATCATCAATTCTATTTTTCTCCTTGTAATATTGTAAACAATAAGAAGAAGAAGAAGAAGAAGAAGAAGAAGAAGAAGAAGAAGAACCACAAAATCTTATGGGACATGGACATACAGACGAACAAACCCATCCAAGCAAGAAGACCAGATGTCGTAATAATTAACAAGAAAGACAAATCCTGTCAAATCGTAGATTTTGCTGTCCCAGCTGACCACAGGGTGAGTATGAAAGAAAAGGAGAAACGAAGCAAATACACAGAGCTAGCCAGAGAGTTAAAACGGATTTGAATGATGAAGAAAATCAAAATAATACCGATAATAGTAGGAGCACTAGGAACAATTCTGAAAAACTTTGAAAAAAGAATGGGAGAAATTGAAATCAGACGAACCGCTGCAAAAATACAACGGCTAACGATAATGAAAACGGCTGAGATATTGAGGAAGACCCTTGAATGCGGAGAATAATACAAGTATACAATATAACGAACAAGCGTTACAGGAAATGAAGAACACTGAAGCTGCATATCTACAAGTTCTACACCCCCAAATTATGCATCCCCTCCCATTGTCTCATCACCATCCCCCCACCAAAAAAGTGATACCAAATGATCAAGGAGGATGGAAAAACCGAGGAGAGAGCGCTGACCAGACCTCTGCTGGACAAGCGCGAAGAGAACTGGGATCTTGAGGAGACTTAGTGCCACTCAAATTCCAGCACGGACCAATGGCCGCTGCCAGCGAGAAATCAATGGTAAGAGACCGTTGCAATGACGCAAATTTATTTGCAAATGCTATCGAAGAAGGTGGAGATAGCTGGACGTCTGGGGGGACTTGTTGTCACTCAGCTTCCAGAGAACACCGCAGGTTTCCAATCAGATCTCTGATGACTTCTGTGAATGCTCCATGTTAGCCAATAATAATAATAATAATAATAATAATAATAATAATAAATAATCTTGTAAATATGTGTTGTAGCATCGGTTTGTGATTATCTTTAATGATCAAACGTACAGTATTATCGGTTGTTCTTGCTTGTAAATTTCGTTTTTATCCAGCTTTTTATCCCTTCGAGAATTGGAGTTGTTATATATTATGAAACATTTATTACTGCTTTTTTTTCATTTTAGAACAAAAATATTTTTCTTGGCCTTTTGGCTAGGGGCATTTTGGAGGGCAGCACCCTCGAGTAGATATGATACTGTGGTAGCTAAAAAAAATCTTGTTAAGAGAAGGATAGACAGTTTTTAATTATCTGTGACTAAAGATAGCCAGCGACACTCACCTTCCCCAGACTAGATAGATAGAAAAAAAGAAAGGAAGATAGATAGATAGATAGATAGATAGATGGATGGATAGATAGATAGAAAAAGGACAGACACATAGATAAATAAATGGATAGAAATAAATAGATAGCAAAAGATAGATAGATAGATAGATAGATAGATAGATAGGAAAGGATATGAAGTCACATCTTAAAAAGGATAACGTGCATGGTTCTACGTGTGTACTTTTAGCGAGTCTTCCCCTCTCCCGCCAAAAAGAATAAAAATAAACCTCTAAAATCCGCACCTGTTTCCTTCTGTCGAAGCATTGGCAGATGATGTGCTTCGTAGCGCACGAGCAAAACTCAAGGAGGAAGCAGACAATGCACATAAACTCTCATATGGCCATCTTTCTATGTTTGTAGGTCAATCTCACTAAATTCGTGCCCATTGTTGTTACGATATAGCAAATTATAACTCTTTATTCGTTTCGAATGGAACAGCGGAAATAACAACGTTTTCAAGTTTCATAGTACCGCTTTCATTTTGCTAAAAATGGCGGAAGACTTCCCTCTTTCCATGATAAATGCTAAACCTTTTTCCGGTCCTTGATTTCACCTGTAAAAGGTTTGCCGCAATAACTCATCTTTCTACCAAACTCACAAAGACCTTTCCATTTTTCTTCTGTATACATGAGACCGAACTGAATTCCCATGAACAGATTTTTTTTTCAATTAAAAAGAAAATCCTATCTCTAAGACTACGATACTGTGCGACTCCCTAGTCCGCAAAGTTCAACAAGGTGATATTCAAGACCGATGTAAACAAATACCTGTCGAATAGTCCTCTTAAGTAACCAAATGCTGACCATTTTCAACGTCGTTCTCAATCTTCTCACGGTGCTGTCACATCACCAAACTGAAATTCTAATTAACCCTTATAATTGAGTGACGTTTAGACTTGTAAGGCTAAATTTTTAAAGTTGCTTTAAGACATTATGCTTTTAAATATGAACGTAAGGAATCAACTTCAACAGTCGAGCCAATAATATCAAGCTACGTTTACATACATTTTTGGTTACTTTTGTTCATCCTAAACAAGGCAAATTGACACTGAATTTTAAGTATATATATATATATATATATATATATATATATATATATATATATATATATATATATACCAACATAAATATATTCAGGAGGGAAAACTCGTGAATTAAGACGAGGTTATCATCATCATATCAAGGCAAATTGACACTGAAGTTTAAGTATATATATATATATATATATATATATATATATATATATATATATATATATATATATATATACCATATATATACCATATATATATATACCATACATATATATATATACCATATATATATACCATATATATATATATACCATACATATATATATATATATATATATATATCATTCAACCACGGTAGTGGTTGAATATATGCTTAAGTCCGAAATTGAATGAATCAAGACACATTCAAACCCCCACCACTAATTCCGTTCGCAACCAAATTTCAAACAGATTATATAGCTGGATAGAACACCTCATTAGCTACATTTTGAAAAAAAAAATCGAAAATTGGTTCAGTAGAAAAAAAGTTACAACAAAATATGTGGGTTCACAAACAGGAGAGTAAGTACATGCATAAGTGACTAAGGCTTTTTTTTTATTTTGCATAACTTTTTTTTGTATATAAATATTTTTTACTGCGATTTTGCCAATATGACATGTTAGTGTAACGGTTAGAGAACCAGGGTTGGTGGAAAGATTTTAGGTTCAATCCCGTGTATCGGTTTTTTTTATAATTAAAAAACCGAACTTTTTTTTAATAACTATTTTTTTTAACGTTCCTTATGAAATAGATATGCGGTTTCTTTTCCTAGATGGTTTAGATTTTCAATGCAGCACAGTAAGGTTTGGGATCTTACCGTACTATTCTCCAATGCTTTAATAGCTGCCTGACTATCTGAAAGGATAGCTATTTCCTGTTGCTGAACCTCTTCCATGATCAAAACCTCAGATTCAAAAGCCTTAAACATGCGCTATCTCTCCTTCTTCTTCGGTTTTTGTCGTGATGTTTACCGAATGTTAGAGCTGACTTGTCAGACTTAGGTCTGAGATCCTGCTCTTCGGTGAAGGCGGGGGTGGTGTTTGGTACCACATCCAATGGTGCCAGCTCATGACTGGTGTTTGGTGTTGTATCCGATGATACCTGTATGGTGAAGACTTCTGCCTGGAAGACCGTCCTCAGTTTACCAAGATAATAAGATTTTTGACACGTGAGGTGGTTTGAGTATTCTATATAAACACTCGCACCAATCCTCTTTGTCTTTGTACCTTCTGGAGTTTCTTCCTCAAGTACAGTTTCTCTGTCCCGCGGATCCAGGAAACACATGCATACGACAAAATGGGACATACCATAGCAATGTATATCCACCTCATTACATGCGGGTTAACTGCCCAGGTTTTCCCCACAATTTGTTTGCATTGCATAAGGGCTGCAGTCGCCTTGGAGGAAATCTTTTCTATGTGGCTTTTCCTGGTTAGCTTACTGTCCAGGATTACCCCTAACAGCCTTGCCTCCTGCGAAAGTTTCAATTTCTGTCCACTCAGAAAAAGGTCACCAAGTTGGCAATTCCTTTTATATGTAAACAAGACCATTTCTGTTTTACGGCTACTGAATTCTAATTCATTTTGATTAGACCATTTATTAGGAATATTTAATGCCATTTTGGCAATTCGTCTGACCAATGATGCTTTTGAACCCGCGACCAGCACTGCGATGTCATCAGCATCAGCCTGGGCATAAATATTCCTATTTTTAAACACCTTTGAAAGAGGATTCAGCATACAGTTCCATAGTAAAGGTGATAAAATCCCACTTTGGGGGTTTCATTTAACTACTTCCCTTTTAACAGTTGCCCTCAGTAGTTCTACTTGAACTGTTCTGTGCCTCACCATATACTCAATCCATCGGATGAGTACTGGTGGCACATTGAGTTCTCGTAGCGACTTGAACATACTACTGAAGGGTATGTTGTCAAAAGCTCCAACGATATCTAAAAAGACACCGAATGCCATCTTCTTTTTTGTTAGTTTACGCTCTATACAGATCACGAATTCATGAACCGCAGTCTCGGTAGAGACCCTGGCTCGGAGCTACTGTGATTGAATGATAAATATTGCATAAATGTGTGTTTGAGAGCTATTTTTTTTTGACAATCATTAATAAATTTATATATTAATACAATAGCAATGCCTGGAAAAAGCATGGATTATATGGAAAAATGCGCACATGAAAAGTAATATTCTTAAGATTTTATTAAACCTGGAAAAGTAAAGGACAAGAAACTCAACCTGGAAAAGTAAAGAACAAGATATTCTAGTAAAGTAAAAAATAAGAATTTTTTAGACTTAAAATATTGCAGCTAAAAATAAAATTTGAATATTGATAAATATTTTATTTATTATTTGCATATGTTGTTGTTTATTATTGAGTTAGAAAGGGTGTCAGTCGCTGGATTGAACTTAATGCCCCCCTATTATTTGCATATATTTATGTAGTGAAAATTGTTTGAATAAAATTAATTCATTAGTTAGTTAGTTAGTTAGTAGATGGAATTAATAATTTTATAATTTACATAAAAATTAATAATTTTATTATATCATAATTAGGATCATTTAATTTTACTACATAAATATATGCAAATAATAATATTACTTTTCATATAATATATATATTTTTTTTCATATAATATATATATATATATATATATATATATATATATATATATATATATATATATATATACCAAGATAAATATATTCAGGAGGGAAAACTCGTGAATTAAGACGAGGTTATCATCATCATATCTTATCGCAATAGAAATTAACCCATCGCATGGCGGTGCTGTTTGCCTCCTTAAGGTCTTGGTTTGAGCAATGAGAACCCAATCGGCAGTTTTCCCTAAGGTGGTGCATCGTTTGTACCTCTTCACGTGACATAAAGGTGAGGTGTCTAGGCCCCACTTGTGGAGATTGTCTTTTGTTTTGCCTACTTTGGCTCTATTTAGAGTCACCCATTTTTTTTCTACCAAGGTTTGTTAGGGCTTCATTTTTATTCCTGCTGTTCCTCACTGTTTGGCCATCAATCAGTGAGACAAAGACTAAAATCTCGCAGTAGCTTCTTCATCAATATAGAGGAAATCGATCCCAGGCAAGCTGCCTCCTATAGGATGGAACGATGGCGAGACTATAACAGCAGGACGAGGTTATTAAGAGTGTTCAATAAAAAGTGTAAAATATAATATTATAGCTATGTAATAATTGTCTATATAAATAAATAAAATATTATATATATATATATATATATATATATATATATATATATATATATATATATATATATATATATATATATTAATTTATCCTCGTGTGGGAAAATCTACTTCCAACTGCAGTCATTAAACGTGGATGGATAATTTTAAGTGATGTTGTTGAAAAGGCCATGTTCTTTTGTGGGCTGGTATCTTATCGGCATTGAAAAGCATTTTATGACGGGATTTTGCATCGGTGCTAATTTTGTCGGAAAAGTCCTTTTTCTTAGAGCAGATTGCACGCCTCATTATTAGAGCGGTTAAGGAGTGGGGCTAATGGTGGATAAAGTTTCTTGTGTGACAGATGTTTATCGAAAGAAACAAAGGTAACGAAAGAATGGATTTTTTTTTTTAAGTGAACGAGAAGGAAGACCTTGAAGGAAATGATAACCGAAGGAAACATATATAGGGAATAAGATAGATAGATAGATAGATAGATAGATAGATAGATAGATAATGTGGAAACGAGAAAGAGATTTAAAAAAAAAACTAGTATAGGAAGATCGTTCCAAAAGTGATGCTAAATATGATTTTACTCAAAAAAAATGTTGAAGAGTTACGAAGACGTGAGTGATATCGTTAAAACGAGCGACATTTTGTGCTGCAAAATTTATTTTTCTACATAGTCACCACTATTCTCAATATATTTTTGCCAGCGATGGGGCGGTGGTCATGCTCCTTGCTCCATGCTCAAAGGATCAAGCTCCTTGGCCTAACGTTCACAGGAAACATGAGTTGGGCGTTCAGGACGCACTTTGTCACTCACATTTTTTGTCGCTACTCTGAAATTGATTTCATTACAGTGATCAAGTAACGGGACGTTACAATCTCGCACACAAGGCCAGCTGACCGATTTTTTAAATTTTCCCGGATATTATTTATTATTTTATATCCTTATATCGCTACAAACGCAAGCGAGCGCACACACACCAGAGATTAGAAAAGAGTCTTGCCTTTTTTCTGTTGTTCTTGGCCTTCGGGCCGGGATCAAGGTGTGGTGTCTGTTCCGGCAGATGCTGCAAGCAGGGACCATGTGTGGGAGTAGCCCCACATATCACACCTTGGCCAATGAAGGGGCGGCCCTTCATACCAATTGTCACTATCCAGCTCCCACCCATCGGGAGCTGATCCCCTTTTCCCACCCCCTCCCTCTCTCTCCATATTAAAAAACGGCCTTGTGCCTAATTTGCTCAGTGGTGAAGCAAATAAATACTTCTTGGCCTTCTGGCCCGGATCAAAGTGTAGTATCAGTTCTGCAGATGCTGCACTTAAGATAATTTGTATCAGTCAATGGAGGGGAAACCAGCTATACCGGAATAATTATTATTTCTGGTAACTAGAATGCCCCCTTTTGCCTACTTTTAGGGGAGCTGGTTTTTACCCCACATTAAAAACGGCCTTGTGCCTAATTTGCTTTAGTGGGGAAGCAAATATATATATATATATATATATATATATATATATATATATATAGAGAGAGAGAGAGAGAGAGAGAGAGAGAGAGAGAGAGAAAATATATATTGTTAAATAAATATTTAATATTAGTATATTAAGGCAGAATTCTTTCATTCAAGCATACATTATTAAATACAACAGAGACACTTTGCTTGATGATTCATTGTTTTTTAATATATTTCTTCGATTTTCTGGAAAATATTAATGAAAGTTCCATATTTATCACGAGCGCTTTCGATTCGGCTGCGAATCATCTTCATGAAGTTGATGAGATGAATGTGCATAGCATCGAAAATGGAATATAAAGAAATGGAGAGTAAAATACACAATAAATTATATCGAATGATGGCAGGTAAAAAGTGTATAAAAAGTCGATTAAAAGTCCGAGTTTTAACATCTACGAGCCCATAGCTTAATATTAATATTTTAGATTTTGACATAAAAAAAAAAGATTATCCGGAAAATCAGAAAAATTAAAAAAAAAAAAAAGGAATCATAATGCAAAGTATCTCCGTGTGTGTGTGTGTGTGTGTGTGTGTGTGTGTGTGTGTGTACTAGCAGGCCGCCCGGCATTGAAAATACGCTTAAATATTATATTTATTATTAATGTAGATTTCGTATTTATTATTATATCATATTGGATCCTATATATATTGTAATCATTTAAAAAGTTTTTTCGTAGGCCACAAGTGAAGAACTGAAACTAAAACGTCTAGCTTACGATTTACTATTTCCTTTGACGTTAATGCCTGAGCTATTAAGACATGTTTACGGCAAGGTTAAAAATTAAAACATGAACCAATAGCTATTACGTTACGCATGCATATAAGTAATGTCGTAGTTCGGCCTTCACCTGACAAATTCCAAGTCTTTAATTTTCACACTTTTGCGCCGCTTTTTCCACGGCTAACACACAAATATAAAGTTTTGCATGGGTTCGTAGTACCCTATATATTAAGTTTCATGCGTATACACCAAAAACTGACAGAGGAGTTTTGTAGGAATAATTTTTTAAACAAATATATATATATATATATACATATATATACATACATATATATACGTATACATTAATATATATATATATATATATATATAGAAAGAGGTTTATGTTTACTATAAGCTTTTTTACGCAAATATTACGCGAGTATAAATCATGTAAACTATCTTCATGAATATAATTACACGTAATAGTTAACTATAGATGATCATCCATATAAGAAAACCAAAAAAAACTAATAGGGAATTAAAGAATATGAAAATTAGCAAGATCTTTTTCAGATTAATGCAATTCCAGGGCTCTATGTATTTCCTTTTTAAATAAATAGGAAAAGGGATTTTTATTATGAATATCAATACACAAAAATCCAAATTTATATAAGTTTAGATATACGTGTTGTGTGTGTGTTTGTGTGTGTGTGTGTTTATTTTATTTCATTACTCTCATATTTAATATTTTTATTATTCCTGTTACTTCCTTGTATCGTACCCAACGGTGTTCTTCTATCAGACTGCGTTGCCATGGCCTTCAAAAACAACTCTCTCATATATTTATATAGTATTCAAATGCTTTTGCAAGAGCATAATATATTTACATTTATTTTATTACTCTACTGATTGTTTATAGTATTTTTTTCTAGTTGAAAGCGCAAGTTAGAAACTGCCGACATCAATATGACTAATAACAATATACTACATAATAATATGCATATATATAATTATGTTTCGCTAGTGTTTGTATTAATGTTCATATCCATATAAGGCAATGTCTCAGTCAATAAAGTTAAAAAATAGAAAAGTAGAAATTTTACTCCTAAATTTGCGTGACGTAATGTATATATACGTGGTAGGTGACAAGGCGGTATTCCACGTAATGATTTACCGGCAACCTGCTACAAGATGCTTTCCTGAACCTGCATGTCAAGCACCATGTTTGCCGCAGCAAATGGTGACATCTGAATAGTGTGCAACACAAAGTTGCGCCTCGTAAATCACCTAAAACACTTTGTAGCTGGGGCTGGCTCAATCTTAATGAGTAAAAATGTATACTCGTATCGGAGTTCTGCCAACGACGATATATATATATATATATATATATATATATATATATATATATATATATATATATATATATATATATATATATATATATATATATCAATTAGTTTTTTGGGGGGCGGGGGGATCCAGCAGAGTGCTCGATTATAAGGAAAATCCGAAAATAAAAGCGTATTATTTACATTTTTCTTACAGAAAGTTTTAGATGAGATAAGTCATTGGTACCGTCGGTTTAAACCCCGATAATTATGGACCGTTTAAGAAAACGGTTCATAATTATCGGGTTTTAAAGTGACGGCACCAATGACTTATCTCATCTAAAATTTTCTGTAAGCAATATATATATATAATAAATTCCACAGCCAAACAACGTCGCAGCCCACAAGATCCATGACAGTCAACGAACCGGAAGTCCAAGAAATTGCTTTCAATTTATCGTTTATACCCTACATATATATATATATATATATATATATATATATATATATATATATGGGGTGTAAACGATAAATTGACGGCAATTTTAATTCGCCATTTAGGCTTATTAAGCGGCATTATCAATCTGAAATGTTAATTGCTGTACTCTTTAGAGTCTGATGTTCCAGATTAGCAAACAAAAAGTACTAAAAAATGAGTGCCAGTGTAGAATTTAACCATAGAACAGTTATAAAGACGTCTGGCACTATTAGAGAACGAGATATGGTCCTGGGACGGTTTGTCGTGTTGTAGCGTACTTAAGGGACGGTAAATACATCCAAAAGAGGGTTTTACCCCGAGAAGTTATAAAATATTCACCAGAAGGTTTGTCAGTGGCTTGAAATGGTTCTATTGCAGCAAAGCTATCACAACCAAAGGCTGAACTGGCGAAAAATCAGAATGTGGCCATTTCTAATCCAGTACGGAAAGATTTTTTTTTTTACACAGTGATCACCACTTATCAAGGCCTGGACGCCACTCAGGGATAAGGGTTATTGCAAGTACATTACGTTAGTGTGGAGATTTGATGAAGTGTTTACTTAAGGGGGCGGTTCATTAGGAATTTGTTAACATTGGACTTGAACACATCCAAGTTGTAGTCCGGTGGGAAGCAGGCAGACGGAACAGAGTTCCACAGGCGTGCAGTTCTAAGAAAGAAGCTCTGTTCATGGAATCCGCGTTTTGATCTAGGCACAGATCTTAGGATGAAGTCATATTGCAGACTACGTCGTAATATTCTTACAGTGAAATCTAAGACCATTCGTAAAGAGAGAATCGTCTTGGTATTCAATCACCTGAAATACTATGGTGGTACTGTATGCATTTTTGTGGACGAGAAAATTTTCGTGGTAGACGAAGTCTCGAACTACAGAAACTCGACAGTTATCGTCGATGACCGTTCTAGTGTTCCTCCATACATTTAGAATAAACACCTTGCCTCTGTCATAGTTTTTGGAGTTGCTGCCAGCGATGGGAAAGTCATGCTTCCTCACTGCATTGAAGTTGACAGGAAGGTCAGTACGGTGGAATATCTGAAGATTCTGGAGAAAGTTTTCTTCCTCCTGAATTAAGAAGAAGCATGATCCCAAGAAAGTGATGTTCGACTAGGACTCTTCACCTGCGCGCGTGTGTGTAGGTGTGTGCGTGTGTGTGAATGTGTGTGTGCAAATAAATACCCATTGGTCTTCATTATAAAGTCGAGGATAGAGAAAAAGGGAAATAGCCAGAGGAAAGTGTAACATATGTGATAAAAGGTGGGGGATTTAAGTAACAAATAGATGTAGGAGTATGAAAGGAAACTTACGGTAAAAGCAAATATCGTATATCTTTGTAACATGTTACCAAAAGGGGGGGGATAAGAGAATTTACGGGAAAGCACAACACAAGTATTTTATCGCACATGTGACACGGGTAAAAAAAACAAAGGAGACACGGTAACCAAACACGACAAAAAAACGAGAGAAAGAACGAAACAAGAAATACCAGTGATAGTATTTAAAAAATTAAATTTTATTATAAAACACTAAACTATGGTAGAGAGGGGATGGGATCAAATAGAATAAAAATAAAACAAATTACGAGGGTATGAAAGGGGTGTCTTTATCTACTATCTGAAATACCAACGAGAAATATATCAAAACAAAAAAATATATTTTCAGTCCCAACAAAATGATGGCAAAATGAATTCAATGTCTTAATGTACGAGAGAGGTTGAGTAAAGGCGACTTGTTGATTTTCTTTTTTTCTTTTCTCTTTTTCTTTTGTTTCAAGCGGTTTTCTTTCATTTCTTTTCGAGCGGATTAAAATACATATTCGCAAAGTTCGCCGCTTGTCGCGGCCGATGTCACCTCAGTTCGCCGTTTATCGCTGCCGATGGTACCTCCTTTTGCTTTTGGTACAGAGTTTTCCCAGGCATTATTTTCTTTCTTGCGTTGTTGATGGGAGGGGGGTCGACATCGGTTCGTTCATCTGTCGCTTGGTGAAGTGGTGGAAATTTTTACACACAACTCGGCGGCCAGACGGTCTCTGTTCTGTATCAAATAAAAATGCCTCTTTTTCCCCCCTCTCTCTCTCTCTCTCTCACTTTCTCCTCTTCTCTATACATTTCTTATCCCTCACTTTTCTTTCTCTGTTGCTTAGCAACTAGCAGGGATCATAAAGTGTTTCTGAGCAAATGACCCGGTCATCTTGCTAGCTTGAGTGCTTTCTCACATCTCTCTCTTTCTTTCTTCTATACTCCCTCTCTCTTGCTCCTATAAGGTCTCTTTCTCTCTCTCTCTCTCTCTCTCTCTCTTTCTCTCTCTCTCTCTCTCTCTCTCTCTCTCTCTATGTATATATATATATATATATATATATATATATATATATATATATATATATATATATATATATATATACATTTTGCCTCGGTGATAAAATATAAAAATACCAAAAACGATATATTTCTCGCGAGCCTAAAATTAAATATTTAAATTTTTATTTAAATACATAATCCAATTTAAGGGCTATGTCACAAAAGAAAGGCGTGTGAAGAGAAATATGCACACGCGAATATAGATAGATAGATAGATAGATAGATAGATAGATAGATAGATAGATAGATAGAAATGTCCTGTTCTTCTTCAATGGTTAGTTAAGTAGGGGTTCGGTTTTTAATTTATGAGTATTTAGATTCTTGGGGAAAAAAATAATATGCAAAAGTACTTCTTGGGCGTCGAAAATGAGTTTGCAAAGAGCATTTAGACCTCCCTGACTTTAAGCCCCGTAAAAAAAACTATTTCGAGGGTCGGTTTTCAAAAAGTAATATTCTTAAGACATCGAAAGCAAACTTCATGTCTCATTGGTAGAGCGTGGAGAGAGGGGGGTGTTAATGGGTGATGAAAGGTGCTTAACGTGACAGCTGCTTTATAGGTAAGATAAAATGAGAACTAATGAAAAAAGAAAAAGTGAATGAATGAATGATCTGACTGAATAGAGAGAGAAAGGGGGTTGTTTTCGTGCGTGTGTGTGTGTGTGTGTGTGTGTTTGGTTGTTTTGTTGTTGTTTTTTTGTTTGTTTTTTTTTTACAGCTTATCAACCCTATTTAAGTTATTTAATGCAGAATCCAACCGAAAGGAACTGAGACGTTTTTTGTTGTTGTTTTTTTTTTTAATTTTTTTTTAAATTCTTATTCACACTAAAAAGGGCATATGGGCACTTGGACGTAAAAAAAGGATCATATCCAGTAGGGCACTATGTAGGGAGTTGAACAGCGAGATGTTTGTAACTATTGCATTTAATCTTTTGCATGCCAGTACAGTAAATAAAACTATTTGAGTAGAACGCTTGCAAGCATCTAGGGACCTCGACATTGAAGAAGTCGCATTCTACTGCTTGTCGGGTTAGTCTGGGGTATTTACGTCGAGGAGAGACAAAAACTACGAGTTTGCTAGAACACATTCCATTAAAATACATAAAAAAATAACACAGAGATGCAACATTGCTGTGATCAGATAGGCGTTAGAGCTTGGTTTATATTGCGGGACTTATTACGTTTGGGATTCTTTCTGTCTTGGAGTGAGAGACTAGTGATAGATGCACCAGCCCAAATGGGCAACAAACTCCATACATGGGCGAATGGTGACTTTATAGAAGTACATTACCTCATACATTTATATATATATATATATATATATATATATATATGCATTATTCATATATATTATATATATACATATATATATATTATTTTTATTTTTATTATTATTATTATTATTATTATTATTATTATAAATATATGATTTATATATATATATCTTATTTATATATACTTTTATTTATATATTTATGTATATTTATAAATTTATATATATATATATATATATATATATATATATATATATATATATATATATATATATGCATATATTATATATATTATACATATTTATAGTTTTCATATTTAAGTTTCATTCCGAAAAATATAATTTTTCCAAACAAAATATGACCAAGGAATAAAATTCTAAGTAATTTCCTTAACCAATGGATTTTCGATGTAGGCTCATCTCCTCAGAGGTAAAGTTATTAGCAAAATATTAAATCTTGTTTAAAATAATTTTGCTATTCAGTACATACATAGAAAATGTATTTTAAAGATTAAATCTTATTAAGAGGCATAGGTAAAGAAAATAAGGGTTGAAGTAAAGGCTGGGATTGTCTTATATAAAACAGGCACAAAAATATTTCGTAAAACTTGATACCAAATGATTCAATAATCTGGGATCATATTCACTTCAGTATTCTGAAATTTATTTATATATATTTTATTTTTATTTATTTTATTTATATATATATATAATATTTATATTTATATTTATTTTATATATTTATATTAGTTTTATATATTTTTTTATTTATTTATATTGTATATATATTTTTTATCTACATATTTATATATTTATATATATTTTATTTATATATTTATAGATTGAAATTGAAATATATTTATTTATATATTTATATATACCTTATTTATATATATATATATATATATATCTTATTTATTTAGACGATACTTTGTTGAAAACTTTTATACTAACAAACTATCGTTTATTTAGGCCTAAAGCCACTTGTGGCTAATGGTTAATGTATTCGTCAGGTGGACAGTTAAACAACACTGTGACGATTCGTAACAATGGTTAAAACTTATAAGAATTTATTATTTAAGTGAACATATCACCAAGAATTTGTTTACATTGGACTTGAATATTGTTATATTGTAGCGGGCTGAGCATCCCGGTAGTATTTTTTTTTTTCGCAGACGGGCAGGACTAGTTTCGTTTAGTTTTAGGTGCATATATATTAAAAAGGGAAATTATTAGAAGTAGTTGTAGTTAAACGAGTTTTTGTTGTGAATGTTTTACGGGGGAACGATAGAATGGAATTTAGTTGAGTACATACTATGAAAATATTAATAGAGCAGAAAAGCACTAACAAAAATTTCTTCTATGGGAAAGAGGCTACAAGTAAGAGAAGATGGCGCACATTATGTCTCGAAGACAGCTTTGCATCTTTGATAAGCAGCGAAAGGTTCTCTGATCTCACTCTCCCAGATATGGCAACAATACCCTATTTTAGGACGTATTTGGTTCTTATAGGAGTAGAAGATTGTGTCAGAAGTCAGATACTTTCTGATAGAATAGTAACGTCTCTTCTGTAAGAAAGAGGCTACAGGGAAGAGAAGAGGACATCTTCCACTAGATTTCGAATTCGGTTTTGCACTATTTGAAGGCAGGAAAGGGTTGCTCTAAACGGTATCTCCCAAGATGTGGCAACAGTATTCTAGCTCAGAACGTATTTGCGTCCCATACATACACGTCTAATGAAATTATGTAATCTTCGTGTTTGGTATACGAAAAGCCTTTGTTGGCACTGAGCGCAATCATTCTTCTCCGCAAGGTTCGTTAAAGTGCTTGAATAGTTCCACTGTGAAAAGCCTGTCGACATATTTACATAATCAGTTCTTCAGTTGTTTTTTCCTTGTTTACAGTCTCGACAGTCGATGTTGATAATAATCCGAGTAATTATACAAAGAAACGCCTGCATTCTGCATTACTAGCATTGTAATTATTATTGTTGTTACGAGATAAGTGTAATTGGGGATACCGCAAGCTGGGTCGACTCATGAAATTCCGCTAAAGACGTGCATTCATAAAATGTCGAGTACGGAAGGGAGTGGGGGCATGCGAGGGTCGAAATTACTACACAGCTTATTAGAAACTTAACTCGATCCCGTAAACGACTGGTATGGAGACATTCTTTGAAAATATTATGAGACATTGAATATATACTTCTAAAATAAAAAGACTTAGATCGAAGTGTAGTATCTGTTCTTATGCTACACTTTGTGCTTAGTCAATGTCGAGAAAATCCTTCTATACTAAGGTCATTTGTATTTCTGCCTACTTCCAGAGTGCTCCTTTTCCCTACATTAAAAACGACCTGGTGTCACATTTTGATTTCGTGGGGAAGCTAATAAATAACAAAAAATGTATATGACTTCGAGACGGAATGTGCATCTTGTCTTCCTTGTAGCCTCTTTCCCATAGAAGACATTTTTGTTAGTGTTTTTCTGCTCTATTAATATTTTCATAGTATGTGCTCAACTAAATTCCATTCTATCGTTCCCCCGTAAAACATTCACAACAAAAACTCGTTTACCTACAACCACTACTAATTAGATCTTGTGTCACATTTTACTCACGTGAGGAAGAAATACAATTTATGATTTAATGGACCATGTACTGAATACAGCATAATCACGTTGACACAATGTTTTTCGTAAGATCATCGACGTTAAGCAATATTAACCCTGGCCAGTATTAAAAATGATGACTAGTTTTGCTGTGTGTGCTCTCAAGCTTAAGGAGAGGTTGGCACTGCCAGGCTTTTCTTCCGCAAGACACGCTGCATGAAAAAATCCAGCGCACATAACAAGGCTATTAATTTATTTATTGCGGACTATTATCCTCATCTTTTTAGTTGTTGTTTCACGACGTTTCGGCCAACTATTCCTCAGGCCTTCATAAGGTGGTAACCGCGACGGAATAGGAACTCCGAATCTTTTAACTGCATCCTCAGCAATTACTGCCTTCTGCAGCTTTACCCGAGGATCCGTCAAACAAGATGAGGGACAGACCAGGTATGTTTGTTCGATTGGTTCGTTGTTAAAACTACAGAGAATTGATATTTGTCCCTTTCTATTGTAAATGTTACATGTCCGTTGTTAAAATGTATCTGTTGTCGTAAGTGTTATACACGCATCAATTTAACGAACGCTAGAAAAACTACATTAGACGAACACACGTATATAAACACGTCATAAAGATGACTGTGACACGTATATACAAACGTATATACAAACGTATATACAAACGTATATACATTCATTGAAAAGACATTCTATAGCACTAGACGATGCACCTGTTACAACACGTACATAATATATACTCTCCCAGTATACAACATTACTATGAACCCGGCATTCTATAATCCGTGTAAACATATATATGTGTGTGTGTGTGTGTGTGTGTGTGTGTGTGTGTGTGTGTGTGTGTGTGTGTGTGTGTGTGTGTGTGTGTGTGTGTTTTACGTATTACTTATGTGCAAAAACAAAGCAAACTGCTACGGAAATTGCTGTTATAGATGTAAAATGTAAATGGAGAGAATTTAAGTGGTCAGCTAAGGAGCAAGGTATTTGTTGACATTACATTCAAATGTCTACATATTAATATATGTGTGGAAATAGGCAATAGCAATTGAATTACAAGGACCAGAAAAACAAATTATTAGAATAGAAAATCTTCCGGCGTCTAGGGAATTTTACAGTTAAATAATGTTAGTTTGCTTCTAGTTATATGGGTCTATGGTATTTTCTTTACGGGGTTACAAGTGCAGTAATTTCATCGGGCCAGATTCCATGGAAATATTAATAAAACAATCACAGCAATTTCATGCCGCGAGGATGCGACAGAGATTGGAATTGGCAGACAGTACGGGATTAGAAATTATTTTTCTTGTCTGTCTATGTAAGAGAGAGACGACTGGTTAGTCCATTGGTTATGATCCATTAGCCTAATCTATGCATGCCTAGTCATCTTTTTTGATAAATATAAAAATGCTACCCCCACCGAAACAAGTCTATCTGTGCGTGCATCTACTGAAGAAAGATGCGTTGAGAAGGTGGCTCATCGTGATTCGGGTAGAATTAGTTGTTTGTGGCACAGATAGCCGTGCACAATCTCCTTTCGTACGCCTCACTGATCAGACATATATCTGACACATGTGTTCATCTCATCCAATTATGAACAACCGACAATTTAGGTATGCCTCCTTCGGGGTCGACAAGATTGGAGAAAGCTTCGCATGGCAGGTAAGTGTAAAGCTAGAGGCTGCAAGATAACTATTGTCCTTACACCTGTAAATATTAGGTGTCTTATCTAACTTCCTTTCTTTGCCTTCATCGTTCTCACAAACAATTTCCTCACAAGCATCTTCAAACGTACACACACACACATACACACATATATATATATATATATATATATATATATATATATATATATATATATATATATATATATTAATAGGCATAGTAAGTTATAAAATATATATAGCGATTAAGCTACACAGAATATTCCGCGTTTCATCCACGCTAGGATTCATCAGACTTATCCTAGCTTGGATGAAACACGGAATATTCTGTGTAGCTTAATCGCCATATATATTCCATAACTTACTACCTAGCTCTACCTACGTAGTGAGCACTGTTGAAGTAAATATTTAAAGTTTACGCATAAATTTATACTTTCGTATATTAATTTAAATGATTAAATGAAGTAGTTATATATATATATGCGATTAAATGAAGTAGTTATATATATATATGTAGTTATATATAATGAAGTAGTTATATATATATATATATATATATATATATATATATATATATATATATAAAGCTGAACGCGTGTGTGTGTGTGTGTGTGTGTCTGGTCACGAATAGGCTCCTATATGGTTGACTATTTTAAAAAACTGATCACATATAATGATAGAAGATGTATCGAGACACAGAAATGGGTATTTTTGATCTGGCATAATGATGATTCATTAAAATTAGGAGGTCTGCGTTCGCGCCTGACCTCCATAGATTAGAAATAGGCACAAACTTTAATAAAGACTTTTCATATATATCTGCGTAAGTATACTTTGATAATCATGTTTCAGTTTGAAGAAATATGGTATAATATAATTATGGGGTGTTCGTTCGCACCTGACCTCCAGTGCTTTTCTTGTACCTAAGGTACTTAAGCTTATATGCATTTTTATTCTCATAGCTCATAGCATTTATATGCTAGTTAACATGTCGCAGAATGGATCTTGTAATCCTAAACTTATTAATAGTTTATCTTTTTTTATTTTTTGTTTTATTTATCTTTTTTTTTTTCATATATTAGTAGAAATAGTAACCGTATTATTTTATATTTTTTTATTGGGGAAGTGGTATTGTCCACTGAAGAGCCATGTAATTAACAGTTGTCCCGTTGTAAAATCTCCGAAACAGCTACATGGTAAGCAGCTGATGATCCCCGTTTTCTATTTACAAAATTTTAGTTAAGGTTTTCTCTTTTCATCCTTATGTAGTTAAATTCTGTTTTAAAATTGAAGACTTTTGAGAAATCGGATTATGTAAGTGCTAAGTCTATTTCTATTTAACAATTTTAGTTAAGGCCTTTTTTTTGCCATCCTTATATAAATGAATTCTCTTTTGTCATTATAAAATTTTTAGAAGTCGGATTATGTAGGTGCTAAGTCTGCGAGAGTTAAACTTAATATTTATATATATATATATATATATATATATATATATATATATTAATCTTTACTTTTATATGAAAGGAACCTTGTTTGTGCGTGTCTGTGCGTGTGAGTTTGTTTCCTATAGACTCGAAAACGGCTAGGATGATTTTTCTGAAGTACTTAGATAGGTTTTGTATCGGAATGTCTTCAATACGTATTGATGATCGATAATCGAAAAAAAACTCTGATGAAAGAAAGAACAGGCGATTTTTACAATATTGATGATCGATAATCGATTTTTACAAAGGTTAACATCTTACGCAGCCTAACAAGTGCATTTGATAAGTTTTACAACCACCCAAGCCAAAAGACCCGATTTATAAAATCAATCGTAGGTTCTGTGATATGATAGGGGCGCGTTCGAACTTTATGTTTTTGTTTAAAGTACAATTGCACCATGATTCTTGACTTTTTTTTTATTTTAAACTTAAATTCAAGTCATTATCACCGCATAAGCAGTAAGGCCAGGCATATAAAATCAACAACAGGTTGATATGACAGGGGTGCGTTCGAAGTGAATTTTTCTGTACAAAGCACAACTGATCCATGATACTTGACTTTTGTATTTTAAACTTTAATTCAAGCTATTATATATAAGAATAATTTTATAAAATCAGCAATAGGTTCTCTACAGTGCAATGTAGACTATAATGTTTGTGGACTAAATCATTGCGGGGAGGCATGTGAAACGTCATTCCGGTGCATTGTAATGGATCCTCAACTAGAGCAGGCAATCAATCGATTTGATTGAAAAATTGGGGGATTTTACCGATTTCGATGACATTAAAAATATGGGATTGTGAAATATTCGTTGATCATCATTCGATCTCGGGCAACGTCAGGTTTCCCTGCTAGTGTGTGTGTGTGTGTGTGTGTGTGTGTGTGTGTGTGTGTGTGATAGATTTCGCTTAGGTTTACTTTAGCATGAAGATAAATAATCGTGCATCGCTGATCACACTTGGAATTGACTGAGCGTTCCGGTTTCGAATTTCAGCGTGAATACACTTGTGTCTAGTTACATTGAATAGTCGTAATGACTCTCTATCCTTCTTCTTCTTCTTCTTCTTCTTCTTCTTCGTCTTCTTTCTCTCTCTCTCTTTCTCTCTCTTTCTCTCTTTATGAATACGTGTATGTGTATGTGTGTGAGAGAGAGAGAGATAGAAAGAGAGAAAAAAGGGACAGAATCATTTACGTCGCTTTTGTTCTAATCCTTGTCTCTTAAAATCACAACCGGAAAGTGTTTTACCGTCCATGACGTTGAATAAGGCTGTTAATTTCCGCATCAGTTGTCGACACCTGTCTCCTCGATGTGACGCGAGGTGGCAGCACTGCCTGCAACGTTGCATCTTGCCGCATTTTACTCCTACGATTACCATCTTAGGACACTCAACTTATCCTCTGCTCACTTGCCTCATCAAAACCCTGTGTCCTCTTTCACGTAGCCCTCATCCTTTTAAACTCCGTTTAATTTATGTCTCGTTTGATTTTCTTTGAGATTTCATTTCCTTTTTTCGGCGAGGACCTGCCCTTTCTTTTTTTATTCTTCTCACGTTTTTCTTTTTAAAAGCGTTTAAGTGTTTGTAGCAGTTTACGTCCGTCCGTTAGTCTCTCACGTTTAACATAAAACAAACATTTGAATCGTTAAACACTTAGATTGAATAAACGCATCTTATAAATGTTTCTATGGATATCGCTCCATACAAAGCCACTTGATGTAAAAATTTTAAAAAACACTATTTCAAAGTTAAAAACAAGTCAACGATGTAAGTAAAATTCGAAGGTTAAATAACAAGGAAGCGAAAGTTACTAAGCTGCCAGAAGTTAACACAATGTCCAATTTCAACTCTCCATAATTTGCTCGAGTTCTGGTGCGGAAGCACCTTGATCCGATCCATTGATTTCTTCCAGAATTTCGAAATGGTGACGAGAGCCACGAAGATGAAGACGGTCGCGGCCGGCCAATTGCGATTGATAACGAACATTTGAATATCTTAATGGAAGCTGATCTTCGCAAAACCACACGAGAAGTTTCTGTTGAACCACTCAACAGTCGTTCGCCATTTAAAACAAATAGGGAAGTCAAAAAGGTTGGATAAATGGGTGCCGCATGAATTGAACGATAATCAAAACATTGTTGTTTTGAGGTGTCTTCTGCGTTCCTTCTGTGCGACAAAAACGATCCATTTCTCGAGAAGATTGTGACGTATGATGAGAAATGGATCCTCTACGGCAACTGATGACCTTCGGCACAGTGGTTGGATGCCGGAGAAACTCTACAACACTTCCCGAAGCCGAAATTGCACAAAAAAAGGTTATGGCAACTATTTGGTAGTCTACGGCCGGTCTTATCCATCACAGCTTCTTGAACTCGGACGAAACGATTACGGCAGAGGAGTGCTGCCGACAAATTGACAAAAGGCACCAGAAGTTTCAACGAATTTGCCCGAGATTGGTCAACATGAAGGGACCATTTCTCCACCATGGCGACGTTCGCCCGCATGTTGCTCAACTGATTCTGCAGAAAGTGAACGAATTAGGATACGAGACTCCACCTCATCAGCCATATTAACCTGACCTCTCGCCCACCGATTATCATTTTTTCAAGCATCTCGACAACTTCCTGCATGAAAAATGCTTCAAAAGCAGATGATGCGAGATGAAGCGACTTCATCGCTTCCAGAACTCCAGATTTCTATGCCAATGGGATAAAAAAAAATGTTTCTTGTTGGTAAAAATGTGTCGATTCTAAATTTCTATTTCGATTAATAAAGTTTATTATTTTGAAGTTGTACGTCAAAACGACATTATTTTTTAACCAACCTAATATATATATATAAAATAAAATAAGTTAAAAAGATAAGTTAAAAAGATAAAGCGTAAAGTTAGATGTGTTTATATTATCAAGTAAATAAAGAGAAATAAGTGATAAACCTCTAAAGGTCAGGACATTTCAAAACTAAATGCTTCTCGTCAAAAAAGAAAAAAGGGCCGAAATTATACAAAAGTAAAAGTAGAACGACAACGCCGAATTTGAAAACATTGGAATCAAAAATGAAAAAAAAAATTGAGATTAAAATTGGAAAAAAAAAATTTTTTCTAGGGAGGGTGCGATATGATGGGGATAAAAAAGGGACACACACACACACATATATATATATATATATATATATATATATATATATATATATATATATATATATATATATATATATATTGCTTTTAAAATATAATTCTCCCTTGACACGTGCTTCGTCGTCTACGACTCATCAGAATGGCTGAATGATGAGTCATAGACGACGAAACACGTGTCAGTGAAAAATTATGTTTTGAAAATAATATAAATGCCGCTTCCCATATTGGGGTATCAGATTGGTTAAAGGGAAAATTATTCCCAACTCGCATTTAGGTAAAAATACACTTTCGTAAATAATTTAATTAATTCAAACCGTATCGCAAAAATAAAAACAAATAACATCTCTCTCTCTCTCTCTCTCTATATATATATAGATATATATAGATATATATATATATATATATTCGTTCACATACACCTTTCACGATAAAGCTAAAACCCAGACGGACAACGCCAGACCCAAAGTGGGCTTCGATGTAATGCATACACCGACATAGGCGCGAACCCAGGTCGTCGCACTCATGAAGTGTGCAATACTGACGACTTAACCATATGGGCCGTTGTCGATCCAATTGCTCGATTCTATCTAATTTTGGGTTCTAACTTTATCGTGAAAGGTGTATGTGAACGGGTATTTATATGTCTATCTATAGTCTCCTCTTAATCTATATATCTATAAAAGTGAACGTCTGTATGTGTGTGTATGTATGTATGTCTGTGTACATTTCCCTACGCAATAACTGTCAATTTTTAGTCTACATACTCGAAATTTGATATACAGGTACTGAGATTTGAGAAAATCTATGTGATGTGGTTGCGGCCAGAAATTTCGTTGTTAAGGGGTCAAAGTTCAACGATTTGACCTCTTTGAGAACTCTACCAATTTCCTCCGACAATTTTGGGTCTAAACACTTGACATTTTAGATATTGGTTCCTTGGATAGGTCAAAGTTTTAAAAAATTAGTTTTTAAAATAGTCTTTTTTTTTTGTTGCTCAGCATACACCTCCAATCTATAAAAGTGAAAGTGTCTGTATTTGTGTTCGTGTGTCTGTGTACATTTCCCTACCCAATAACTGTCAATTTTTAGTCTACAGACTCGAAATTTAATATACAGGGTACTGAGATTTGGGAAAATCTATGTGATCAGTTCTTGGCTAGAAATGTGGCTAGAAAGGGGTCAAAGTTCCACAATTTGACCTTTGCGAACTCTACCAAACTCCTCCGACAATTTTGGGTCTAAACACTTGAAATTTTAGATATAGGTTCTTTGGACATGGATCTAACTTAATAACATGATTTGATCCCAAAACAATAAATGTTAAGGGGTCATAATAGGGGTCAAAGTTATAAAAATTGACCGTTTTTTTTGTTGTTTTTTAGCTCAGCATGCACCTCCAAACACCCGGGCAACGCTAGTGTCTAATATTTGTAGAAAAAGTGGTTTATCCTTCGTAGGGATGTGATGTCCCTCAAACAATAAGGTCGATCCGAAATCGTTTCTTAGGAGTCGGCTAATTTCAGTTAATGTTTGTAGATGTGATATCTACCGCCTACATACCGGCAGTGACTATCTTAGTTTTATAGGACGCGTTGCTTGTCACATCGTAGAATGTAGAACTGGATAAAAATATAAGAATTTAAAAATCGAGGCATAGCCAATAGATTGCGTCATGACCCATATAGTTAGGTCGTCAGTATTGCACACTTCATCAGTGCGACGACCTGGGTTCGCGCCTATGTCGGAGCACGTCACTGATTAGATGCAGTACATCGAAACCCACTTTGGGTCTGTCGTTGTCCGTTGTCGATGCAATTGCTCGATTTTATCTAATCGAGGGTTCTAGCTTTATCGTGAACGGTGTATGTGAACAGATATATCTATCTATAATCTCCTCTTAATGTCTTATATATATATATATATATATATATATATATATATATATATATGTTCAACTAGGTGTGTCGGAAATTTCGTGAAGAGTATTGAATAATTCCACCCCCTGTTTTCCAAGGTTATAACTCCTCGAAAAATGTAAGTCAAGCCCTAAATGTTTTTTCAATTAAAGCAGCAAGGACCTAGGTTTCGTTAAAAAAAAAAAAAGCGTGTTTTTTTGTTTTTTTTTAAGTTTTAAACTTCAGACTTTACAGGTAAATTTCTAAAAAAAAAAAAAAACACTACTTTTTTTGTTTTAAATTTGAATATATTATTTATTCATCTTTTATCTTCAATTTGTGATATATAAAACTTTGGTGAGTAAATTAATTATTTACTTTTTAATAGACATTTTAAAGTGGGAAGGAGGCGTGAATTAAAAAAAAAAACGTTTGTCTAAAATATTATATTCGGTTTATTGGAAAGAGCATAAAATTTCACATTGACCCTAAAAATATCGTTAAAATAGAATCAATAGAAAAATTTTGATAGATTTTTAAAGTTTAAAAATTGAAAAATATTGAACTCGTAAAATTCAATTAATTTCATTACTGTTTTTTTTTAAATTTAAAAAAATAATATTTCTATTACTTTTTATACAACTTTAGTAGTTTATTTTGGAGGTATAATCCATAAAGAAAATAAACAACCCACTTTTAAAAGAGAAATTACGAGTTTTTTTTATATTTTATTCGCAGTCTCATGTTAGGGGTGTCAAAAATTCCTACAAAAATTCTGATACACCTAATGCTCAACTGCGCGACAATGTTGTTCTTACGATAAAATCAATATCTCCCCCCCTCGCTCTCTCTCTCTCTCTCTCTCTCTCTCTCTATATATATATATATATATATATATATATATATATATATATATATATATATATATATAAACATATATATACATATATAAAGAGAGAGAGAGAGCGGGAGAGAGAGACAGACAGAGACACAGAGAGAGACAGAGACAAACAGACAGATACTGCTGTTTCTTTGTATTTCATTTTTTTAGTGTTCCTCATCTCACATACTTTAGTCTTCCTGTCCACCTGGTTACTTCTTTTCCTTTTTATTACTTCCTAGTGCAACGCTGACCTCCATTTCCTTCCTCTCTAACCTTTGCCCCTTTTCCTGTGTCTTTTCCTCTTCATTTCCCCCGCCTGTATTTCACCCCAGACCTATTTCCCCTTCCCCACCCTTCTCTATTTTTACCTCTTTCCTAATTATCCATCCCAGAACTCATTCTTTTCCGATTTCCTACAGCGAAAAAGAAAATGTTTGAAAAATGAAAACCGACCAGGCGACCCTAAAGACAAGAATGCAATGAAGGGAAAAAGAATGCCCGATGGGGCGTAGAATCGGCCGGGTGCGCGAGATGTGTCATCGGGGTAGAATCAAAGGGAATTAGTGAGACAATTTCAGGCGGGGCTGACAGAAGAACTTGTAGAGAAACATTTTAAAAAGAAATAAAATAACAAAATGAGTTAATAAGAAGAAAGAAGGAAAAGAGGAAAAAGAAATGAAAAAAAAGAAAAAAGAAAGAAAGAATAATGAAAGAAACGAGATGATTAAAAAAACAGAAAGAAAGAAAGAAAAATAGGAAAGACAGTAATCGAACTTGATAATCTTAATGTCGAAGGTTACAGTTCGGGATTCCGTATCGGTTCCCGATTATTGCGCTCGAGTAGTAGATTTCTAAGTCCAAAAAGATATACCTGAATAAGGTCAGAGATTACATCGGCCAAAACGTTGTGAATAAAATAATCAAAATAAGAATAGTAATCTGAATATTCTAAATAATACAAATGCGTTTGCAGCGTTTTCAATAAGCATTGCAAATGTTACGTTGTGTGTGCATATGAATATGTTCCATAACAACGTACATGTTGAATAGTTGGGTTTATATTTTATCTGTATATTCATGTACGTGTAAATGCGTGTTATGTATATACGTCATATCACTTAGTTGTTCGTCTAGTGTGTATATTTTAACATTTATGCGACAGTTCTAACAAGAAACGATTGACGTGGACGTATCGAAACAGTTGTAGACAAACAGTTATTTTTAACAGATGTAAATAACACAACACGTACCTGAATTATTTATATTTATTTTCATGATTCCGGTCGGCATCTTCAGAGATTACAACGTCTTCATATCTTGGCTGCCTGAGAAAACGCCGCTCCCTGCGTCATTGAGAGACCAACTCCCCCTTGACTTGTCCGTTCTTTTTGTAGTTTATTGTTTAGTTGTCAATCACTTTTTCCAAATCTAATTGTTTATTTTTCTAATCATAATGATCGCTCCAGCGACCCATCGTCGCTCAAATCAAATAATAATAATAATAATAATAATAATAATAATAATAATAATAATAATGTATTGACTCTTGGTCATGCCTGCAACAGTTAACACGGATACTACGCTATGATCACAGCTAAAGGGTCACAACATTGCACAAATATCAAACTGAATCGAAGAGTCAATGTTGTTCTTACAATAAAATCAATGACATTAAAACTACGGTTCAAGACGTTGGGATGAATGTGTAATATCGATGCTTAAGTTTGCCTTGTCTTTTATAACCAAAATAGTAAAAGTATGCTACAGAGAACCTTTTTATTAGGCAATTTGATGGTGAGAACTGATAAGGGTTTATCATAATGTATGTTTCCGATTACTTTTTGATTCTGTTTGATTGATTAAAGATGATGTCTAAAGTGTAAAAATATATTTTTACACGTGAAACAAAAAAGTCATAATGAAAAGTGTTTTCACGTCGACTTCGAAAACGCAAAAATCCTGCTAAATTTGAAAGTTAAATAAAATTCATTGTAAAAGTTTCTTGAAATATAAATATTAGTTTTCTGAGAGAATTTTAAAGATAATTAATTTAAATTTAATTAAAGATAATTAATTTAAATTTAATTAAAGATAATTAGTAAAGTCTTAAGATATTGTATTTAAAAAAACACCTACCTATTAGTAAAGTCTTAAGATATTGTATTTAAAAAACACCTAGTTATTAGTAAAGTCTTAAGATATATTTATTAAAAAAACACCTAGTTATTAGTAAAGTCTTAAGATATTGTATTTAAAAAAACACCTAGTTATTAGAAAAGTCTTAAGATATTGTATTTAAAAAACACCTAGTTATTAGTAAAGTCTTAAGATATATTTATTAAAAAAACACCTAGTTATTAGTAAAGTCTTAAGATATTGTATTTTAAAAAAAAACACCTAGTTATTAGTAAAGTCTTAAGATATTGTATTTAAAAAAACACCTAGTTATTAGAAAAGTCTTAAGATATTGTATTTAAAAAAACGCCTAGTTATTACTAAAGTCTTAAGATATTGTATTAAAAAAAGTTATTAGTCCGCAAATAAATAATTAGTCTTCAAAAACGAGAGTTTAGTAACAGATCCGGCTTCGCACAATAAAGACAACAAACAAATCGTCACACTATGGAAGCCCAAAATGTCAGATAATCAATTTATTTTAAAAATTAATGAGGAAATTAAAACATTATTATGCCCTAATATGTGTATTGTTGAAGATTATAAAAATACTCATTAATTAATCCTATGTTAATCCTATTTTGTTGTAATAAAAAGAAAGTAATTAGAATATTTAGTTACTTTTTTACGTGACTCAATTTATTCTTAAATGTGTTGTAATGATAAATTAAATGAATCTTTTTTAAATAAAAGTAAAAGTACATTTTAAGTGTGAAAAAATTGATTAAAATCACTGATTACACTGATAATTTATTCATTGAAAAATAAGCTAAAACAATTATTTATTATTAATTGTAGATAATACTGTCCGTTTGATGTAATTCCTGTTTCTTTTGTTTTGGGTTTATTTTTACACTGCTGCCCATCCGGAGTTGTCTAAATTAATAGTTATTAAAAAATAGTATTATATTTTAAATAAGTTTTTTTAGAAATTCTGGAACTCAACTTTTTACATTTTATTTTAATTTCAAAATTTGTAAGAAAATAATTCTTACGTTGATGTATACACCATGATGTGTACAAGAAAAATATATTACATTTGAATTTTTCGCGAGAATTGTTATCAATAAAATCACATGAAATATTTTTTGCAATTATTTGGGGGGGGGGTGAATATATTGAATAAACACTGCTTCATTTAATGATAATATCGTTAGTTCGAGAAATTAATTAACACGGATTTAGGAGCTTTTTTGTAATGTTCGTATAATAGTATAAAAAATATTAATTGTTAAAATATTAATTGTTAAAATATTAATTGTTAAAATATTAATTGTTAAATTATTAATTGTTAAAATATTCCTTGTTAAAATATTAATTGTTAAAATATTTATTGTTAACATTTACGGTGTTTTATTTTCATAAAGAAAACATAAATCCATGTTAGTTTTTTTATACTTAAAATTTTAACTTTAGCAAAGGTGTTTTTGTTTGCACAAAACAAACTATTTTCACTAAGATTTAAAATAAATAACGAGTTCACTATACTCTGTGATCGTTAATTAATAAATACTGGGAATTTCATTACAATTGGTTGATTTCCTGAATTTTGGTGAAATTTTTGGTGAAGGGATGGGTTAAAATATTTATATCTTTTATGGACCGGCTATTTCTTTTGCACGTACCGATTTGTTTTATATATGAGCCTGTCCATCTAAAATTACGTAATCCTCCATAGTAAATGATATATTCCGTTATATCCTACGTGAATAGGATATTGATAAAAGCGAATTGATATTGATCGTGTAAAATTTAAAATTAGAAATCAGGACGCTCCAGCCAAGAGATTTCACTTGTCACCAAAATCAAGATTCTATGCAATTTCTGAAATTTTTCCCCTGTTGACTGTGCTGGTCTAGTGCAGTTCTAGGAGGTCGACCCTTCCTAGCTTTTCTTTCTCTCTTTGAAAAGGAGTTAGTTTATTACTAATTGTCTCAGGCGCTTTTACCATAAGAACGCCGACGGGGCTGTCCAGACGACGGGGCTATACAGACGATTTTGCCAATCAGAATGCTCCGCCTCCGAAGGGTTGACTGTTCAATCACATTTTTTAATCCTTGTACACCATCTTATCCCTGTAGGAGAGAGATAAATACCCAGGATGCTGAGATACAATAATAATATTGATGTCTAAATTTTGTCACGCATTTTCTAATCAAAATAAGAAAGATATGCTGAAGAGAACTAGTTTTTGTATGTTTTTTCTAATGAGTATGAACGTCAAAAATACTAGTCTTTCATATTAAACGATCCTGCGTAACATGAAACCTGAATGAGAGATTGATAATCATCAATTTATCGTGCGAGCGAATTGGATATATATATATATATATATATATATATATATATATATATATATATATATATATATATATTTCCAATTCGCTTGCACGATATATATATATATATATATAAGACCCCCATTTTGTTAAATGATACCACAGTCTTATATACATATACATATATATATATATATATATATATATATATATATATATATAATGAATGAATGACAAAAGTCTATATTCCAAAGTTCATGATGTTGACCATCTTACAATTTATTCATTGAATTCAAATGCCATTTACAATTCTTAACAGTATCTGTTTCATAGCACAAATTCAATTACTTGATTATTATATCAATCAGTGAATGTATTTTCCGCTTAATATATCTATATATATATATATATATATATATATATATATATATATATATATATATATATATATATAAATTCCCCACTCTATAATAAAGACAGATGTATATATAAAAATATATAAATATCGAATGAATATGAATCTTTGTGCCTTATATTTAATCTTATAGCAGAAAGAAGTTAACATTTTATAAAAAGAATAATTAGTAAGATACAGCGTTTTGGGTTTTGTTTTGTCTTCTTTCTATTGCGATTCGACATCGTGGCGAGACTTGGCAAGCGTATCAACACCGACATTCGAAACCCGGATGCTACATCATTCTCAACCGTGACTAGTAGGGTCAAATGTCTTACCATAATCTGCTATTTACAAGTGAGAATAATTATATCGCGAAACTGAATTCTTTCATTTGTTTACTAATTTACGATGCTGGTAACCTAGAGAACTCAATACTTTTTATAGAAGCATATTGCATAACGCCAAATGGGAACCATCATTTCTATTGCAATATATATATATATATATATATATATATATATATATATATATATATATATATGGTTTGGTTTGGTTGTTTTTTTTTACGGCATATCAACCCTTTTCAGGTTATTTAATGCCGAATCCAAAGATTTTAAAGAAAAATTTTTTAATAGAATATATTTGGTGTTTTCAAGCCGGTTTCTATTCAACCCATAGTTGGGACCCTAACAGGTACTACCACTCCGGGTCAGAGTGGACCTGGAAGCAATGGCAATTAAAGAGTGGCTCCCCACTCCCCAAAGGCCGCAAGCTGGAGCCTCACCACTGGCTATAGTTTAAGGTCATATCCAGGACCATATATATATATATATATATATATATATATATATATATATATATATATATATATATATATATATATATATATATATATATATAGTGCAAAATTTTGTTGAAAATTCAAAGACTCACGTTCTCTTTTTATAACGTTCGTTTATTTCCTGGATTTTTCCATTACAGCTGTTTCATTAATGAGGTGTCAATTTTACGATTTATGTGTCCTTAAAAAATATCCTGTCCCCACCAACTTCTTCAGATGTTTATCCATTAGATTTTACAACAAATGGTATATTTTTAACATGCTGGACATCGTATTCGGGTATTCGGATATATATATATATATATATATATATATATATATATATATATATATACATATATATATATATACATATATATATATATATATATATATATATATATATATATATATATATATATATATATATATATATATAAAGTAGGACTCGGATACGGTGCCCCTGGGATACGGTTTTTTCAGGCTACGATGTGGAATATGATGCTTTCCGACCATTGGTTACGATATTTGCCCGGTTTTACGATGTTAATTATGTTATTTAATTATATACACGTGTATGCTCATCCGTTATGTGTGTGCTCATCCCATAAGTTCTGTCCGAATTTATGAATAAAGAAAAGAAGTGACAAAATATTACATTTTATTCAAGATTACATCATCAATATATTTTTCCTGATTATTTATAACTTCCTTCCATCTATTAACAAGCTTATTAATTCCATTGCTGTAAACTCATTTTGGCTTTTATTCGAAGAACTCACAAATGTCAGTTTCAACATCTTTCTGCGTTACAAAAGCTGTTCCTTTCAAATGATTTTGTAAACTACGAAACAAATTTTAGTATGAAGGAGCAAGTTCAGGAGAATAGGGTAGATGAGGAATTTTCTCCCAAGCAAGTTCTTCAATCTTTTGTGAGGTGATTCTTACAGTGTGGTGTCGTGCATTGTCCTGATGAAACAACACCCATTTTCGATTCACTAGAGCAGATCTTTTCCCCTCAAAGCTTGGTTCAAACGCTCTAATTTCTGACAGTAGATTTGAGCATTAATTGTTGCTTTAGGTGGTAACAATTCAAAGTGGATTATTCTTTGGTAATCCCACCACATTGAAAGAAGAATTTTATTCATATGAAGTTCTCTTTTCGGCTGTGGCTGAGGTCTTTTATTGTTACTAAGTCATGGTCTACAACGCTTAACATTTCGATAAAAGATCCATTTTTCGTCACTACTCACAAGTCTATCCAAAAAATGTGAAACAAGTTGGCGAGAATGGAGAGAAGAGCAGACACAAACTCTGGACAATTTATGAGGCACCCATTTTCCAAGTTTAGGAACTTTTCCAATTTGTGAAGATGATGATGAAAAAATTGTATGGTTTGAAGTCAGTTTTATTGACAATTCCTCGACTGATAAAGCAGTATTTCCTTCAAGAGCTGCTTCAAGAAACTTATCATCAAACTCCACTGGACGTCCGGTTCGATCTTCATCTTCAAGAGTGAAATTTCAACTTCTGAATTTCGGAAATCATCTTCTGTAAGTTCTTTCATTCACATATTCCTTTCTATAAACTGAGTGAATATTTCTAGCCGCGTTTGCCGCTGAGTTTCCTTTCTTGAACTCATAAAGCAATATATATGCCTTAAATGATTCTTAAGCAATTCCATGTTAGTAGGGTTGTAATCAAGCAAATTTAAATTTTATCGATCTGTAAAAAAATGTAATCAGTTAAAATGCATCTAAACATAAGAATACAAAATCTACACAATGTTTTTTAAGTTTCGTTCAATTTAAAAATAAAGGTAAAAATTCGGGCAGAACTTATGAGATGACCTGATATATATTGTACTGTAATTTGTTACTAAGTTTTAATGCTGTATCCCGGAGGTCTACTGTGACGCCAAAAAAAAATCGGCCCTTGTCATTTTTTTCAAAAACCGCAAAATTAAGCTAAATTCAATGTAACTGTTTAAACAAATTATACCTCATTTGATTCGCCTTTTATTCCTTTATAATTTTACCTGTTCATATTAGACTTGTAATTGAAGTATCGTAGTATTTATGTCAATTAAAAAATTAACTACAAATCAAGAAGACAAAAAGAAACTCCGCTGCAACCTTTAATACTCGCATTTTAGGCTATAAAGCGTCTCTAATCATTTTTTCCCAGGTTATACAACGTAACATTTAGTCTCTATGCCTCGACTTTCTCTTAGTGATCGTTTTTTTTTAAATAAACAAACATTTCTAACTTTTAACCACTAAACATTTAACTTTCCGACGCAATCACGTCTTTGTCAGGATAGACAATTTTTTTTCATTATTGTATTACTTCGTGCCTTGATGCCACTAAGAAAAACTAGACCCATGCGGTGTTATCAACAGTAATCTTTTAAACGTCAATTTGTGACCCCTCAGTATAACTAGGCGTAGAAAGTTTATCAAACGCCGACGTCCGATATATATGTGTAACATTGATATCAGGATGAAATCCAAGAAATAATCTATAAAGAATAAAAAAAAGGTAAGCAT
This sequence comes from Euprymna scolopes, assembly GCF_053919585.1. NCBI lineage: Eukaryota > Metazoa > Mollusca > Cephalopoda > Sepiida > Sepiolidae > Euprymna > Euprymna scolopes. The sequence continues at coordinate 50,455,515 of NC_136487.1, forward strand.
GATTAAAAAGCAATATGCATTCAACCTATGAAAAGTATCGTTGATTTATAAAGTTGTTGTGTTTCTGCATTAAATAGTTCGAAAAAGATGTTCTATGGTAGAAAAAAAAACTCAGCTAAAACAGATCTTATTTTCGAGAAAATGTGTTTGCTGTTCACACTGTGGGAGTAGCTCGATTCAAGGGTTTTAAAAAAATATTCAAGTACGCGTATTGGTGAATGCAAAGACAAAGTCTAAACAAAACATAAACCAGATTTGCTGTTGACATGTTTGACAAACATGCCAAGCGGTAGCCAAACTCGAGCATTAAGTGAAAATTGCATATATATATATATATATATATATATATATATATATATATATATACGTGTAAAAGTGGTGAGCGAGTGTTTATTAAAATGGACATTTGTTGAGGTCATTTGTGAGAACCGATTCCCGAGTCCCGTAGATAGCACTGCCTACTATCAACGCGATGGTTTTAGGTTCAATCTCCGGCTAGGGAAAGGTGCTAGTCGCACTGATGAGTTAGGATATATATATATATATATATATATATATATATATATCTGTGGAAATATATTTTCTTATAATATATACCAATTCTTATTTAAGAAGCTCAATGTAATTACAGAGCAATATAGTGAATAAATGGCAAAACACTATCGTAAAAAAATAGCATATATATATGTGTGTGTGTGTGTGTGTGTGTGTGTTTTATTTTTTTATTACCGTTTTATCTGTTTGGTTACATATGTTTCGGATGTTGGACCGTGTTTACGATCTAACAGCCTCGTCAGACCTTACAGAAATCGTATATATATATATATATATATATATATATATATATATATATATATATATATATATATATATATTATTTGTTTTTATTCGGCCGCAGATTGAAATGTGCTGCGAAAACGGTACGAAAGACTATGCAAAAGTATCCAAACATCGGCAGTGTTCGTGATGCCCTTAAATCTTGTTGTCCTTAGAGTTACTACAGGGAAGAAAATTGTATCAATGTCCTCAGAAACAGATTTGAAATATCTTCGAAAATCCAATAAAAGTGTAATCTTGTTAAAAAAAATGCTCTCTTTCTACAATTAAGAACAGATTTCATGAATTTAATTTTCACAGCTGTGTTGCAAGACGCAAGCCAATGATTTCTGTAAAGAACAGAAAGCGCTGTCTGGACTTTGTCAAACGAAATGAAGATCATGACTCTTCATATTGGTCTAAAGTGATTTTTAGCGACGAAAGCAAGTTCAATAAGCTAGGCAGCGATGGTAGGCAGTGCCTCCGTCGAAGGGAGGACGAAGAATTTAATCCTAGGTGCACAGTTTCAACGCTGCAAACTGGTGGAGATTCGGTTTTGGTGTAGGGCGTTATTAGTGCCAATTATTCAGGGTCGATTGCATGTACATTAATACGTTGAATGAGCATTTTCTACTCAAGTATGGCCAGAATTTCGGTGTTAAACCCATCTTCATGCAGGATAATGCTTCTATTCACACAGCTGGCAATGTCAGTAGGTTCCTTGAAAAGCATGATATTTCGTGTTTGGATTGGCCTGCACAATCTCCAAACCTCCATCCTATCGAAAACGTGTGTCATTATCATCAAGTAATGATAAAATTTCAAATTTGGAAGAACTTTGAATAAAAATTAAAGAGAAGTGGCATTTCACCAGAGACTAATTCAGGAGAATGTATCAAAATTTGCAGACTGTCAAATTGCAGAAAGGATATGCTACTAAATAATTAATAGTTCATTGTGTTTCTGTTTTATTTTTGTTGCATTAAAATAGCAATTTTTTATTGTGCGGAGTTCCTTTTCGCCTTCTCTATTTGAAGTAATTTTTTTTTAATTGACGTGAACTCTAGGATACTTCACTTAAAAGCCAAATATAAACAGGTAAAATTATAAGGGAATAAAAGGTGAATGAAATAAGGTATAGGTTGTTTAAACAGTGACATCGAATTTAGCTTAAATTTGCAGTTTTTGAAAAAATGACAAGTGCGGACTTTCTTTTTGGCAGCACTGTATATCTATTACAGAAGTTGAGATTAATATGGTAATTTAGGTTTCAAACTGGGAGAGAAAACACAAACGAGATAGTACTTGGTTTTCTTGAGTTTTTATTATAATTATTAACGGTTGACTTACGCCGTATTTGATCTATGATATAAAAACCGACTTGAAACGTAAGATATCATTTTGATCTGAACTTCTGTAATATTATAAATATTATAATTAAATATCAATCGTCACTCTGCTAAATCTATTTTTAATGAAATCAAAGTATACATATAGTAAGTTATGAAAATATATCTGACAGTTTCCGCTTTTCATCCGCAAAAGATGAAAATGCATGGAATTTATATTACCAAGTGTTTATATATATATGTGTGTGTGTGTGTGTGTGTGTGTGTGTGTGTGTGTGTGTGTGTGTGTGTGTGTGTGTTTATATATATATACGTATATACACGGTGTTTAGTTTCGCTTGCTAACCAATCAGATTTATTGTTATTCCTGTACTTGAGTTAATGTTTTTGCTAGCCATTTCTCAATGATGATTTTTCCTCTGCTTTTATTCGGTTTAGAAGAGATGTGACACCCCCCTTTTTTGTGAATGTGTCGAATGAATAGATGATTGTTTTAACTCCTGAGTACTGTTTCTTAGTTTTGTCTTAAATGTTAGATTAGTTTAGTTTATTATTATTATCATTATTATTATTATTATTATTATCATTATTATTATTATTATTATTATCATTATTATCATCATTATTATTATTATTATTATTATTATTAGTTATGCATTTTATGTATAACTATCCCAACGTAAAGTTTATTCTGTGTATGCAGTTGTTTGCTAGTTCACTTCTAGATGTTAATATGTTTTGGTTGATCGTTAAAGTTAAGACTTTCAAATTTCTCATTCAGACAATCTCCACGGATCATTTAAATTTTACTATGCACCAGTCTGTCGTACTAGTTTTCATTCGCTTATTGACAATAGTCTGCTTACTGTAAACTACCAGTAATGGGTCGCTAGTGCTATATATGTGTATGTGTGTGTTTGCGTGTGCGTATTCGTGTATTTATGTGTTCGCATATGCGTGTTTTCAAGCAATCTCCATCATTTGCTATTATTGTTTATTCTTTTGTTTTCTTAAAACAATAAATAAATAAGTCCTTTTAAACAACTTATCGAATGTGTACTTTCGCTCGCAAAAAATATCTGAGGGCTAAAGGTATGTGGTGGTAGGTGGATGGGAAGTTAGCTACATGAAGAGGAAACCCTACTCTTATCCCGACAGCCGACATAAGTATGTCTTATTCTTGTTCTTCGCCAAGATGCTTAGATCGGAAAGAAGATGAAGAAAATGGTACTGTCGGCGGTTCTTCTGAAAATAGCAACATGCATTATTGGGTAAAGGAAACGGGTGGAATTTATACTCTGAATAATTCGAAGAAGAATGAAAGCAAAGGTAAACAAAAACAAAAAGGAATTAAGAATAAAAAGAAACAATAGAAAACAAAAGCTAGAAAGAAAGCAACAACACCCATGGTCCATATTTTTAAATGGCGTTTATTCAGCAATTAAAAAAATCTTTAAATATTTGCTTATTCTCTCCCTTTCCCCCTCTTTTCTTTTCTTTTCTCTCTTTCACTATCTATCTATCTATCTATCTCTATATAAATAGATAGATAGATAGATAGATAGATAGATAGATAGATAAGTATGTATATATATATATATATATATATATATATATATATATTAAGACGCTGGACTGAAATACATAAGGTCGGGGGTTCGAATCCTAACAACAGTCAAGCTACGCTGAAGAGGGGTAGGGCCTCGACACACGCGTGTACGTAGATTACTGTTTTAAAAAAATAATAAATAAATAGATAAAAATGTCCAAATAAAAAATGGGCGGCTTTCTAAAAAAAAAAAAAAAAAAAAAAAAAAACACCGGAAGTCAAGGTGGAGACGTTAACCTTAATATCGTTTAAAAAAATCAAAAACAAAGACTACGTAAATAGATAACCGGTAAAAATTAAACAGTAAATTGTCTATGGCATAATCGCGTAATGGATTACAACGCTGGACTGATATACATGAGGTCCGGGGTTCGAATCCTAACAACAGTCAAGCTATGCTGACGAAGGGTAGGTCCCCGAAACACGCGTGTCCGTAGATTACGGTTTTTAAAAAATAATACATAAATAAATAAATATATATATATATATATATATATATATATATATATATATATATATATATATATATATATTTATATTTTACTTTATTTATTTTTTTGCAAATGCCATCCTTCACTTACAGCTGAAACCAGTTTTTTTCTGGGCTGGTGTATCTGCAACAAGTCTCTCATTCCTTGACAAGGTTCAAAAGAGAGTCGCCAACTTGATAGATCCTAAACTGTCATCAAGGCTTCAACCTCTGTCTCATCGTAATTTTGCATCCCTCTGTCTCTTCTACAAGTATTTTAAGGAAGTATTTTAAGGGTGAATGCTCCGACAAACTACAAGCCCTTGTACTCCTTAGACGTAAATACCCCAGACAAACCCGACAATCAGCAAAATCCCACCCCTACACATTAGAGATCCCTAGATGTAAGAAAGCATTCTACTCTAATAGTTTCTTCCCTAGAACTGCGTGACTTTGGAACTCCCTTCCGCGATTCTGCTTTTCCAACTGTACTGACATGCAGAAGTTAAAGTGTAATGTAAACGGACATCTCGCTGCTCAACTCCCTGCATAGTATCCTTGCAACTTATGTCTCCGATAGACACGGTTTTTCATTTTCAAGATGAAATTTTAAATCTATAAAAACTTTTGCACCGACCTCTTAAATAACGCGAATTATATTTTTTATCATTTAATTTTGTCTTATAAATTATCATTTTATTACCTTAAGACACTAGTGATTCAGACTTATGCAATCGTCAATGCAGACAATGACGATATTTTAATTGCACTGTTTTAGTCGACAGTTATAATTTGATTTCAGAACAATTCATTTTAAAATTGGGAAAGTCGGAATTATTTACCTCGGCAATGCCATATTAATCACCATCATTTATTATGATCTCATATTTTTACATGTAGGTGAAAGGTGGTAACGTACGTAAAATATAAAATAAGTTAACATATTTATTTATCACAATTAACAGATTGATCACCATATTTTCTCTTTTTTTTTTAAATGTGAGAGAAGAAAGATAACGTACGTACGAACATAAAATTATTATTTATCCATTTATTTATTGCGGACTATTATTCTCATTTTTAAGTTGTTTTTTTTCACGACGTTTCGGCCAACTATTTTTCTGGTCTTCGTCAGGTGATTAACCGCGACGGGATAGGAACGCCGAATCTCCTAACTGCATCCTCAGCAATTACTACCTTCCATAGTTGTCGTCGTCTCACATTTGGCCAACTAAGCCTCTGGCCGGCTTTGGGTATGGCTGAAACCGCTATCTTCAGACAATGCTCATCTGGAACCGTAGAGATTCAACGTCTCTATCCACTGCGCCACGGGCCCCGAAGGGCGATCAAGGTTGGATTTTTTTTTATCTTATAAATCCACGTTCATTTGTTATCTGATCTTCCATTGCCGGGTCCGTATCAAATGGTATATTAAGAATTCCAATTAATTGAATAATATGAAATGTATTAATGTATTATTTTATAGGTCAGAATGAAAGGATAACTCACAATATTTTCTCGTTTTTTACTCTAAGTGAAGGGCGATAACGTACGTACGAATATAAAATGCATTAACGCATTATTAAATGAAAAAATTCTCGGCGTTCCAAGGTTTATTATTTACTCAAATAGGCGATGAAATTGTACACGTGTTGCCGATTTGTATCGCAGTGTTCTGCTTCAAACAAAACTTCCTTCAAAACGTCTACATCTGAACGAATACAGATATGAAATGGCTTGCGGCTATACATTTCCAGCAAAGCGTTCACCTGGTAAAGAGTCGGACGTTCCCCGCGAATGAATAGTCCAATGGTAGCTGAGAACAGTACATCCGGCCGGAACTGACGTGTCAGTATTAATTACTTGTAGACAAATGCCTGGTAGTTTTACTGGTCATGGAGTATCAAGAGGGTTTTTTTTTGGGGGGGGGGTATGTTTTATTTAATTCTTTGATTTCGTGTCAGCGGAAATGCCTCCTGTGGTGATGTTCTCACTTTGATAAAGTGAGGTTACTCAGTGACACTAAGTTGGATCATATTGATCAGCTGCTGTCAAGGCTGGCAATGGAAGGAACAGATTTGCGACTCATGCATGTTCAGGGGGAAGTACAAAGTATGTGCGACAAATTAAGGCACAACAACTGCTCCTGCTCATTCTCTTTTCGTGTAATATTTAGAACAAGGAGCAAACAATTCTATTTTAGACGGACTAGCATGTCATTTTAATCTGCAAAAAATGTTTGTAAAAAATAAACAATTTTTTTCCCCGACTGATGGAATTAAATAATTTGTTGATGTGTTCACTTCTCGTGGTAATTTGGAGGGGGTGGTAAATAATTACTATTTTTAAAAAAATGGAGATAAAAAAATTATGAATATAAAGAAAGTAAACAAATATTTTTTTATTTTAAGTTAAGGAAAATTTGTTCTCTTTATATTTGCTATTTTTTTGTTATATTCTTCCTATGAAAGAAAAAACTTGTCTATTTTTTTACAAAGAATTTGAGCGGAAACTATACAGCAGGAAAATAGAAATATATGAAAACTTATGGAAGATAAGTGTGTAGTAATATTCCACATATCAAAGGCTGAAAGGTGACTCGAGATTAAGGGTTAATGTGTGTATGGTAGTCATTCGGACAGTAGCGTAGTATCTGTTTGCAGTGGAAATTTGGTATAATTCGATTATTTATGAGGACAGTTCAATAAGAACTTGTTTACGTTGGACTTGAAGATGACAATATCGATATTACTCAGCTGGAAAGCATACCAGCGAAACAGAGTTCCACAGGTAGCCAATTCTAGAAAATAAGCTTTGTTCATCGAATACACGTTTAGGTTTAGACAACGATAGAGAGTGGGATCATTGATTGATAGTGATTCTGGCTATACGAATACTTTTTGTGATAGATTTGCGAGGGGGGACTATAGATTGGAGTTCAGTCGAGCAGTTTTCATCAAAATAACTATAGAGCAGACAAGCTCGTAACGTCTTTTCTGTTGGAAAGAAGTTGCAGAGAAGAGAAAGGGGCATCGTCTACTAGATTATGAAGTCGGTTTTGACCTCTATTAAGGCAGGATATGTTGCTCCAAGCAGAGTCTGCCCATATGTAGTAACAGTACTCCATCCTAGGACGTACTTGGCTCTTATACAGGTAGAGAATTTCACGGGCAGCGAAATATCTACTGGAGCGGTAGAATAATAACAACCATTTTTTCCAGCGACCTTGGAAACGGATTTGATGTATTCGATAGAAAGATTCCCGAGTTTATCACGATACACCTGAAGAATACCGGAGGTTACATCGACCAAAACGTTGTGAATATAACACTAAAGATAAGAACAGTAGTCCGGAGACTCTAAATAATACGAGTGGCTTTGTTGCTGTCAAATTTACCAACACACATAACCTACATGTCGTTGCTACCTATAATTCTATTCATTGTCCAGCTTTTTCCAATCACCCTGGTATAATCTTGTCATAACTAGTCACGAATATATAGTTATACTACTATTAAGCTCTACTCAAGCACTGGGCACTGTTGAAGTCCGCAACGGTCTTCATTGCGCAAATTACGCACCAACTTTCTTGACATATAAGATCACACACACGATAACTTATGGGCTTATATTATGTCAATAAATCATTAAGTGCGTGACTTGTTTGTAGTTTAAGCGATTCAAATCCTTTCCGGATGGTATTACATGTAACGTTAAGGGTCCCGCCATATTCCCTGATATCCTGGGCGGCCAGTCGACCACTGATGACAACGCCCATCCTCAAATTGTAAAGCCAATTCGGCATGTATTTATGGGACAGGTTTCATAAGTCCTTCCATATGCGGTGCTTTTTTTTTTTTTTTTTTTTTCTCGGACCCGCCATATTCAGGATGTCATATGTTTCGAATGTTCAACCTACGCATTTTTTGTGTGTCTGGAGGAGAGCCGTATGAAAAGAAGATATGGCGACAAAAAAAAAAAATTAAAAAGGATAAAAATAAATTTAAATGAAAAGCAAAACCAATAATTGATAAAGCGATAAAAGTCGATGATCAAATGCGATAAACTGGTAATAAGAATATAAAAACTAGACTTTTTGCTCCTTAGAAATAAGTAAAAGTTATAAATCGTTGACATAGATTGAGTGCTTTATCGCCAATCCAATATATAAACAGTTATACGTCTGTCTGTCAATCTGTGCGTCTTTCAGTCTGTCTATCTGTCTCTACATTTTCAAACTCTATCTCCTCCGAAACTAAAAGTCGCAGTGATTGGATTTTTTTTTTATGAATTGTCCTTTTATGAGATTTTAGCCGATTAAAATTGTTTTTAAGTGGTCAAAAATGGGTGAAATTAGTTTATTTTTAATTCTTAATTTTTAATCGGTTTATATGCGTGTCACATTGATACAGTGGTAACGTCACCAGCTTTGCATCCTACAGTTTAGATTCCAGTTGATAGCATCTAAATACTTGGGGGGGGATCACGACTCTAAAATAATATATACGAAATCTGGACAAATTAAAATATTTAAGCGTATTTTACGACCGGGCAAAGCCGAGCGCTTCCCTCCCCTAGTTGAATATGATTAAATTGGTGCAAATTTTTTACATTAAATACTAATCTCTGTTAATATCTTACAGTACATCGAACGGATATCATAATAGATAGTTCGCCACACGTTATCATAACAAAGGTCTATGCAAGATGTCAGCAAGATATGCGCAGTAGTTTGCGAGAAGTGAAACGGACAAACAGACAGACTAAGAGAAATATCATATAAATAAAAAAAATAATATCTTTTCCAAATACATACAGTAAACTTTAAAAGAAAGTATGGTTTGATCACTAATGCTCTTATATATGCTACCATAGACAGGTGTGTGAGCATATAGTTTATATCGTATAATATGCCTCTACTATTATATAAAAGTCACTTTGTGTGGTGTGTGTGTGTGTGTGTGTGTGTGTGTGTGTGTGTGTGTGTGTGTGTGTGTGTGTGTGGTGTGTGTGTGTGTGTGTGTGTGTGTGAGTGTGTAAGAGAGAGTTCCTTCCTCATAGGTTCCGAAACGGCTGAGTTTATCTTTTGCAAATTTCACACAAAGCTAATCTATATGCCTGGCAGTGTTCTTATTATACAGCAATTTATCCGATAAATATTGAAAATCGAAAAAATCCGATCATAAAAATAGCTTTACTCCCTTATAGATAGAAAAATAATTTTTACATGGGAATATTTTACGTTACACCGGTCAAGGAAGATAATAAAATCGTATCAAATCATTTCGTCTTAAACAAAAAAAAAAAAAAACAGATTAATGGTAATCTGTAGATATAGCTTAGTGTTAGAACATTCGACTGCAGATCGAATAATCACGTGTTCAAGCTCATTTTCAGTGTTCATTTTGTTCTAATTTTTTCTTATTAATGAGTTCAGTTAACGGTAAATGAAGAGATACCATTTAAAATTGCCGCAAATCGTTTGATTTATCGTTTGCATATTTTAAAGCTAAACATTAATCAGAAGTGACCTTTCCAGATATGTTCGGCACAATCACGTTGACACAGCGGTTCTCGCCAGATCACCGAAGTTAAGCAACGTTGAGCCTGGCCAGTACCAGACGGGTGACCATTTGGGAAGGCTAGGCGCTGTACGTACCTTCTGGGCGGGCGTGGGGCCAGCACCTCACCCCGTAAAAAGAACTCAGTCGCTACAAAAGCATTTACAAAGTTGTAGATGGCCTATGCCCCTTAGGGGCTCAAGGCTACGGATGGATGGACTTTTGCAGGTAATTCATCGACAAGCCAAAATATCAGCTGACGTGATATTGTAAATAAACACAGACGGGATTCGATACACGACATTATTATTTTTATTTATTTATTATTGCTCGTACTATATACTAATCGATAGAGGATTGATACATACGCAATCTGCATAAATTAAAATATAATGTTTAAGCGTATTGTACGACCGGGCAACGCCAGACTGCCAGCCAGTAATATATATTATATAACAAAGGTAGAATCGATATAATTAATCCTAATTAAATCATTCGTTATATTTATGAAAAAGAAATCAAGGGGGGGGGGAGATTTGGTATTTACTGTTATTTCTCATAAAAAAAAAAGTTTCGATACCAAACGTTTAAATGGTGCGGTTATTAAAAAGCTAAAACCCATTTGCCATATTTAATTCAGCAATCCTGTATTTAGATTTTATTTCCATTTTTTTTTTTTTTTTCGTTCCTTGGCATCGTTAATACCTTAAGTGATTTTACTTAGTTTTAATTGGTTTATCTTAAGTATTTTTGTCCGACCCGGATCTAGTTTCTGCCGTCGGGGAAAACCGGCGTCTCTAACACCTTCATAAACAACATCAGGCAAAAGGCTATCTCCGAGATTCAACGCGAAAATTACTTTCCTTGATGTCGGGATAACATCATCATGCCCTCCGTTGAGTTTTCAGACACTAGGTATACTATCTATAAGGATTGCTACATATATCATTCTGAAGTGAAGCAGCAGTAGCGCAATCTTCAAACGCACTTTTCCTCAATCGGCACTGCTTGATTCAAGGGTGGACAACTGAAAACAATGATGAGAGAATCGGAGAGCTTATACACAAACAGACGCACACACACACACACACACATGCATATATATATATATATATATATATATATATATATATATAGTAATTTATAAAATATATATGGCGATTAAGCTACACTAAATATTCTGCGTTTCATCCAACTATAGGATTCGTCAGGCTTATGCGCCTAAGCCTGACGAATCCTATAGTTGGATGAAACGCAGAATATTCAGTGTAGCTTAATCGCCATATATATTTCATAAATTACTAACTAGCTCTACCTACGTATTGAGCACTTTTGAAGTAAATACTTAAAGTTTACGCATAAATCTATACTTTCGTATAGTAAATTTATGTGAATAAATAAAATAGTTATATATATATATATATATATATATATAAGAAGTTATTTTTCGACAGGTTAATTAAAAAGAAATAATGATAATTCCTTAATCCGCAAAGTTTCAAAGAATGCGTTCTCTTCATCAGAGGAAAGATTTTAGCAAAATAATTATTATAGCGAGGCTATAATTTTGCTTATACTAGAATAAATTGAAACTACATTATATGAAAACTAATCATATATGCAAAAAGGTTAGTTGAAAGAGTTTATGAAATACAGAAAAGAAATAAAAAATGCAAAATGAAAATTAGGTTGGTCCAGAAGGCCAATTAGTCATCAGATGCAATGTTCACACAAGTAGTAGTCCGAGTTATAATAGCGATCAGGTTAAGAAACAAAAATAAGCAAGATTACAGTTTTGACTTGGAAACTTAATCTTTACATAAATTAATATATATATATATATATATATATATATATATATATATATATATATATCAACGAGAAAGAGAGATAAAAAAGGAGCAGAGCATGTTATGTGTTTATCAACGTTTCGTTTACACACACACACACACACACACACATACATATATATATATATATATATATATATATATATATATATATATATATATATATACTAGCAAAAAGTACCTGTCGTTGATTGGGTTCAAAAACAACTTACAGAAAATGGACTCTGATTTACGAAAGTATGATAGGTCATGAAGAGGAAGGGTGTAAAGAGATAGCTTCGAATTTGGGGGTATCAAACCCAAAGCAAAATATGATGAAAGTAAAAATAAAATAGATAAACCTCATAATTTATTATACCATACCTGTTCACACTGAAACACTTATCACAATATTCTGTGGATCAATATTAAAATACTTTGTTAAACTTTGTGACATATTTCCATTCTATGGAGGTCAGGTGCGAACGCAGACCCCACAATTTTATTATACCATCCCTATTTAAGTTAAAACATACTTATCAAAGTATTCTTATGTACATCGCTATCAAAAAGACTTGTAAACTTTTTTTTTTAATTTTTAATTTTTTATTTCCATACTTTGTGGACCAGGCGCGAATGCAGACCCCACAATTTTAATGAACCGCCGTTCTGCCAGATCAAACATACCTATTCTTGTGTCTCGATACATCTTCTATCATTATATGCAATCAGTTTTTTTTTAAATAGTCAACCATATAGGAGCCTATTCGTGACCAGACACACACACACACACACACATGCACACACATTCAGTTTTATATTATAGATATATATATATATATATATGTGTGTGTGTGTGTGTGTGTGTGTGTGTGTGTGTGTGTGTGTGTGTGTGTGTGTGTGTGTGTGTGTTTACCGTTTTTGGGGAAAGAATTCCAACAAAGTGTCGATTACAAAAAAAAACTTTTTTCGATATAAGAGCTTAATATTTATTTATTTAAATGTACATAAGGTCAGAAAAAACATTGGTACCGTCGGTTTCAAGCCTGACATAAGGGCGATCAGTTAATAGTAAATCGTTAATAGTGTTAGCATTATTTACGATTCACCATTTCGGGTTCCAAATTTGTAAAAGGGAAATGCATTTTCGTATAAATAATTGAACTTATTCAAAAGTATCGCAAGCGAAAATAAATAAATTTTATATATATATATATATATATATATATATATATATATATATATATATTATATATATATTCTTATAAATAAGGCGTAAAACATTATATTAACAAAATAATTGTACACATATACGCGTGATTATTTTGTTAAAGTAATGATTTAAGCTTTATTTGTAAGAAAGTCAAAATAATTCATTTGGTATTTTATCAGAATTTCCGATTTCCGGTTTTATTTTATACCAATGCAATATATTCCTTGAACTCTCTGAGTGTTCTGAGCGAACCTTTTTCTGAAGTGGCAGCATTGTTCCATTAGTTTTTCAGCAAATCAATCCTTTTGGTGCTATTCATGCTAAAACCAACTGAACACAGGTTGGTATTTTGCCTATAGGGATAATTGCGGGTTCGCAACTTTCCAAAAAGTATTAAAATTGTAACATAGCGTAGAGAAATGTACGCGTTTTCTTCGTTGACAAAAACAGCTGTTTGTCTCTTTTTTATATACGCAATTGCTCAGTGGATAATGATGTCTCGCATAGCTGTGACGTGACTGGCGTCCACGTATTTTCTTAACAACAGGAATCGAAGTGTCCTTCTTTTTTCTGTTTGTGATAGTAGCAACTTGTTTCCTCTCTTCCTTGGTAGCTATAATAAGAGATATAATAAAAAAAAAAAAGAAAAGATAACTACCAGCAATATTCTTTCTTAACAGCGACATGCTCTTCGTGGTTATTTTCTTTTTTTACAAAAGTGTATAATTATATGTTTCTATCACCCGTTCCCCAAATGAGTGGGGGTCGAAAACAGAGCTTTAAAAACAAGCGAAGCCTCTCAGCTCACCGGCTAAAGATGCGGGTTTTCTCTCTTATTCGTCTCATATCTGACGTCCTATCTTTGATGAAACTGATGAGCCTAATATTCTGTTTAAGTTCTAATGGAATTTTCCATTTTTTTTTCTTTCTAATTTAACTTTACGCGACAAATACCGTTTTTAACGCCATTTTTACACGCTCGTATTTCACTATTACTACAAATTGAACAAAATAATTTTGGCAGCATTTTAAATCAACATTAGCTGCGACGATACTTATGAGGTCCATTACGCATCTCCTGTGACCTTAACATTCCCACATAATCTTAATAGGATTGAGGGGTAAAACAAACAGAAACAAGACGTTTCTGTACATAATAATAATAATAATAATAATAATAATAATAATAATAATAATAATAATGAAGAAGAAGAAGAAGAAGAAGAAGAAGAAGAAGAAGAAGAAGAAGAAGAAGAAGAACAGGAGACGTAGAAGGGGGGCAAATACAATGAACTGGTAGAGAGCTCAAAGGAATGTGGAAGATTAAAAAAAGTCAGGATAATACCACTATTAGTAGGAGCGCTAGGACCAATACCGAAAAAAATTGAAAAGAGAATGGGAGAGATTGGAATCAGAAGGATGACTGATACGATACAACGTATAACAGTAATGAAAACTGCTGAAATGTTAAGGAACCCCCTTAGAGGTGGAGATTAATACACAGGAGCTACAGACACAACGTGAACATGCAGAAAATGCTACCGATGTAAAACACCAAAGCGCATAACATGAAATCGTAAAAACTGTAGCATTGTGTGTGTGTGTGTGTGTGTGTGTGTGTGTGTGTGTGTGTGTGTGTGTGTGTGTGTGTGTGTGTGATCAAAAACTAACACCACACCAAAGTGAGGAGGGTCAAGGATGGTGGAAAGACTGAGGAGAGAAAGCACTAGCCAGACCTCCGCAAAGAGGATTTGGGATCTTGGGGAGGCTTGTTGCCGCCCAAATTCCAGTGAAGACCAATGGTCGCCACCAACGAGAAATCAATGGTAAGCGGCTGCTACGATGACGCAAATCCACCTGCAATGGTTATCGATAGAGGTGGGGAGTACTGGAAATCTGGCGAGACTTGTCACTCAGACTCCAAAGAATGCCACATCGTTGATGATGGTCTGCGTGACTACTGCTTGTGAGTAAATAATAATAATAATAATAATAATAATAATAATAATAATAATAATAATAATAATAATAATAATAATAATAATAATAAATATAAATATAAAAACAACTAAATAAATGGATAAATAATCAGAAATGTAAACGGCGTCCGGCGGATCTGATCCTTCATAATATCACTTGGCATCAAAGGTTAAAATTTCAGTATGGTTATCTCGAAGAGACTTATAAAGAGAAATTCAAAACCTGTGTTGTAAACATGACCCCCCCACCCCACCCCTCATTCGCGTATTCTACTTGGGGAAACAACCCAAGTCAGTCACGAAGAGTATATCCAGGCAAGATCGTATGTTTTACTTTTCTTCGACGATAAACAACATCCTGTCAATGGAAACAAGAACCGGGTGCGTGTCCAGATTGGTTAGATGTTGCTTTCCCGAAAGCGGAAAACAAGGCTTTTTTTTTTATTATTTGCTTATTTTAGATTTTGTAAAAATTACTTTTGAAAAAAGTACAAATCAACAAAGCTAGCATTTAATTTGTGTATCATTCGTAAGCATGCTCTGTCTGTTTGTGTGTATGTATGTATGTATGTATGTATGTATGTATGTATGTATGTATGTATGTATGTATGTATGTATATATATGTATCTCTCTCTATATATATATATGTATATATGTATGTATATATATATATGTATGTATATATGTATTTATATATATGTATATATATGTAGGTATATATAAATATGTATGCATATATGCATATATATATGTATATATATGTATGTATATATATGTATATATGTATATGTGTATATATGTATATATATGTATGTATGCATATATATGTATATATGTGTGCATATATATGTATGTATATATATATATGTATGAATATATATGTATGTATATATGTATGCATATATATGTATGTATATATGTATGTATATGCATGTATATATATATTTATGTATAATATGTATATTTATGTATAATGTATATGTATATGTATGTATATATGTATATATAAGTATGTATGTATATATTTATATATATATGTATCTATATATGCATGTATGTATATATACATGTATATATATGTATGTATATATGCATGTATGTATATATATATATATACATATATATTTGTGTATGTATGTACATATGTATTATGTATATATGTATTATGTATGTATATATATATCGGCATAATCACGTTTACACACCAGTTCTCGTGAGATCACTGAAGTTAAGCAACATTGAGTCTGACTAGTACCACATAGGTGATCATTTGGGAATACTAGGCGCTGTATGTTCTCTCCGCTTATATCAGCATTGTTTCCTGTTGTCCTGAATCTCCATTTATACATTCTGTTGCACTTTTTAAAAAAAAATCATTAAAAATTTTATATCTATATCATTAATTGCTAGATGAAAGATAATGTTTTTAAATTGCAACAAAATGTACATTACATAAAATAAATCCAAGGTAATTTTTGGATTCAATTTAAATTAAATTTTTATACCTTACTTTGTAAAATTTATAAAAGTGCACATTGAAAATAAATAAATTTCAAATTGAATCTTGTACCTTTATTTTTAAAGCCTATAGTAAAAACATTTTGTTTAACAATGTTCATGCCTTAGATGAAATGATTTTCGAACTTGTATCTTATCGTTTTAAGATTATATTTTAAAACTCTCCTTTCTTTATTTCAGTTTGTATTTCTCCTCACACTACATCTCATTTTTGCAACCCCCTCTTTGTATTATTACAGGTCTCAATATTCTCTCTGTTTCAGTTTATATTTCTCCCCCCAAGCACAACTCATTTTTGCAACCCCCTCTTTGTATTATTACAGGTCTCAATATTCTCTCTGTTTCAGTTTATATTTCTCCCCCTAAGCACAACTCATTTTTGCAACCCCCTCTTTGTAATACAGGTCTGAATAATGAGAAAATCTGATTTTTTTTTAACAAAAACTTTAAAATAACTTTTTTAGAATAGATTTTTTTTTAATTTATTTCAAAATAAAAAATCTTTAAGATTTCATAAGGAACATATTTCATATAGGTTTCATTAACAAATATTCAGTACATAAGGAGAAAAATAGAGATGAACATTTCAAAAGGAATGTATAACTGGTTACGGTCAATAGTAGTTCTCGCCAGCGAAAGTCTTTGTTATTGTTATTCTATTATTATTATTATTATTATTATTATTTCAAACATTTTGTGTCCTGCTCTTTCGCGCGAGGACTAATATATAATTTATGACGATATATATTCTTTATCAGAATTCCTCCAACAGGTATCAATAATCGATAATCGAAAAAAATCTGATATAAGAAGAAACAAATCGATTTTCACCAAATTTTACACTTTTCTACAGCCTTATATCATAAATGCATTTAAAAAGCTTTATCACCGCACAAGCAGAAACGTGCGGTGAATAAAATCAACAGTAGGTCTTTTTGATAAGACAGGGGCATGTTTGAAATGAATGCTTCTGTTTACAGCACAACGGAGCCATGATACTTGACTTTTTGGGTTTGTATTACTGTACACATAGATTCGAAAAAGTTGTCAAAAAACTAATATATAACAAATAAATGTTATCAAAGGCAAGATAAGTTACTTTTCTATCAAACTGGATATATTTTTCGTGTTTTTATTCAATGTAATATGTTTATTCAGCTCGAAAACCATACAGTGTTTACCGATGTATTGGAACATTCCAGATGGCGTCTGATTCTCTCTTTAACACGGTAAGTTTGGGAAAAGATGTTATAAATAAAAAACCGGATAAAATACTGTTAAAAACTCGCTCAATATATGTTACCGTGACATAGGTTGACATATATTTGGCGGGTTTTTAATAGTATTTTGTATAGTTTTTTATTTATAACACCTTTTTCCAAACTTACGATGTTAAAGAGGGTGTGAGACGCCATCTTGAATTTTCGAATACATCGGTAAACACTGTATGTTTTTCAAGCTGAATAAATATATTACATTGAATAAAAACACGAAAAATGTATCCAGTTTGGCAGAAAAGTAACTTATCTTTCCTTTGATAACATTTATTTGTTATATATTTGTTTTTTGACAACTTTTTCGAATCTATGTGTACAGTACAGTAATACAAACCCCTTACGGTTAATTTGAAACTTTCATTTATGCCATTATATAAAATCATCCGATATAACCATTAGTATGTTCTCTGCAGTGTCATGTAGATTACAGTGTATTGTGTACTAAGTCCTTGCGGGGGGATGTTAAGTTTCCCCATGGTGTACCGACTAGGGCAAACAATAGATCGATTTTATTTAAAAATGGAGGATTTCACCGATTTCGATGACAAAGAATTGAAAGGGTGAAACATTTGTTGATCTTCATTCAATCTTGGGAAACGTAAATGTGTGTGTGTGTGTGTGTGTGTGTGTGTGTGTGTGTGTGTGTGTGTGTGTGTGTGTGTGTGTGTGCGCGTGTGTGCGTGTGTGTGTGTGTGTGTGCGTGTGTGCGTGTGTGCGTGTGTGTGTGTGTGTGTGTGTGTGTGTGTGTGTGTGTGTGTGTGTGTGTGTGTGTGTGTGTGTGTGTGTGTGTGTGTGTGTCCTTGCTCGTTTCCATCGCAGACTTTATCTTATCTGTTAATCTTTGACAGGGTTGTTAAGTGCTTCTATCGTGTTTTGTTCAACGGTTCCATTTCGTTTCATTGTTTCTCTTATCTTTCGTATACTTTATATAAGACTTGTTTCCCTCGTCTGTTTAGCGCGGTGCTGTCGGGATTTGCCTGATCTGCGGGGCTGTGGTGGGTGAGGAGTAATGTCTCTGTTTGACAGCCAGTGGAGATCCGCCATTCTATCCGATTTCGCGACTGCTTCCTTAACTGGATTTCTCGTTTTTCAACAAATCTTGATTAGAGCTCCTTTTAACCAACACCGCACTTACTACTCTCTCTCTCTCTCTCTCTCACTCTCTCTCTCTCTCTCTTTCTCGCCTTTTCCCTATCTCTTTGTTTCTATCAACCTTTGTTTATCTCTCTTTCTATCTATCTAGCTAACTAGCTATCACATACTTTTTTCTTTTCTCAAATTCTTCTGGAACATATCTCTCTCTCTTTCTGATTATCATTCCCTCTCGCTGCTCGCACTTTATTACGCTCTATCACACTTATTCCTGTTGTCTTTTTCTATCTTCTCCCCTTTTCTTCTTTCTTATTTTCTATCCATTCTCTCTCTCTCTCTCTCTCTCTCGTTTTTCATTTTTTTTATCTCTCTATGACTTCTATTACCTCTCCGTTTTTCTCTCTATCCCTTACTTTATCTCTCTCCCCCCCGTCTCTCTCTTTCTCTCTCTTTCTCTCTCTCTCTCTCTCTCTCTCTCTCTCTCTCTCTCTCTCTCTACATATATATGCGAAAAACGATTCTTTCAATTATCTTTTTATATTTGATTTTGTTTTGTTTTTGCTTTTTAATCTTTCTTGGTTTTAAACCCTCCAGCAAAACTAAAATCTATGGATCACTACACTACACAAATGTGTTTTTATATCTGAGAAAATATAGGCACACTTAATGTGTTTTTGCGGCAATCGGAACAAAATAACCATTTTATGGTCAATAGTAGATAAATCTAAAAAGTATACAACGAGTAAATCAAAAAGATGTCATCTATGTTTACTTGAAGCATATCACAAAAATTCTAAAGAGGAACTTTTAAACAAAAAGTTAGATGTTATACAAAATTGTTTTCATAGAAATAAAGTCTTGTTATCACGCCTAAAACCTAACTAAAATTAATTTTTAAAAAAGGAAAGATTTACAGAATATGTTGATGGTAAAATGTATATGTGGAAAGAGAATGTAATATTTGATACTAAAATTTTTAAATGTTGTCATAAATAAATCATTTTTTTAGATCATCAACTTAACATATAGAAACTAAAATAATTATAATCTAAGTAGGAGAAACAGAATTAATTTTAATTTAAAATAATCAAATAAACCTCGAGTAATTTCAATAACACAAGAACGAAAAAGATCTCCCCTCTCGACTTGTTCTCTCTCTCTCTTTCTCTCCTTCTCTCCTTCTCTCTTAATTCTGTTTATCTAGCTATCTAGCTTACTAACTATAGCACACGCACATGCTATCTCACGGTCCCTTTTTCTTTCTTTTTCTATGTTATTCTCGCACATTTCTCTTTGCCTCTCCCTCTTTCTCTTTCAGTCTGAATTACTACTCTCTTTCTCTTTCTTTTCCATCCTCTTTCACTTATTTGTTACTGTTTCTTCCTTACTTTCGCTCTCTCATTCTCCCACTCATGACTGTGTATTTTTCTATCACTTCTATTACCCCCACACTTCCTCTCATTCTTTCTATTTATCCTTTACTTCATCTATCTTCATCTACTGCGATTTCCATTATCCCTTTCTTTATCACCTTCTCTCTCAATTTCTCATTTTTTTCTGTAATTGTACAGAATTTGACGTAACTAACTAGCCGTTCGGCTTTGCTCGGAACATGACGTCATCTGCGGGCTATCGCCGAGTGTCGCCGATTATGAAAACGTAACAACGTTACTCAAGGAAATTGCTGTAGAAAGCATTTAAATATAATAAAATCACCAGATAAAAAATATAATGAAAATGAAAAAGGAACAAAAACCTACCGTAACAATTTCTACTTTATGCTTGTAACAATTATGCTTGTAACAATTATGTTTGTAACAATTTTATGTGAAAAAAGAAAACAAACAAGTTATGGTTTTTTTCAACCATTTTTTTAGAACCATTTTGTCTGTTTTTAATTTTTTTAAGTTTATAAAAAAGCACTTTTTCATGCGTGTTTCATGTAGTTTTTAAATTTTTATAACTAATGTAAAGTAAACTTTGTTTTTTTTGTTTGTTTTAAAACAATTGTGTCCTGTAGGCTGTGATTAGGCAACCGTGTCTTTTTAATTAAATTAAGACAACCGGGGTATTCCCTTTGGATTTAAGTAGACTTTCTACGGTCGCATTTTTATATTTCTTTGCAGCGATTTATCGTTTTGTTTGGCAATGTGAAACGACATCTTCCGGCGTCTGCAACTGTTGATCCAAGGTGGAGATATTCATATCGAATAAAGCTGTAAGGATCGGCCGTTTGAGGGTGTGTTACTTAATTTATTGACTTTTTTTCCTTCCAATATTTTCCCCAAAAATCGTCTTTTCCTTTGCCGCGCATTGATTGACTGATCGGCGTCTTACGTCAGATTACAGTCAAATCTGGGCGCATGACGTCATGTTCCGAGCAAAGCCGAGCAGTCAGTTAGTTACGTTAAAATTCTGCACGTACCTTTTATTCATTTTTTTCTCTGTTTATCCCTTTTCATTCTCTTGTGTTTGTGCTTTGTTTTCGTTCTATCTATAACTCTCTCCCATTCTCTCTCCCTCTACACTTTCCCGGTGGCTAACTGCCTTTTGGCTAGGAGCAAAGTGCAGTATCTCTTCCGACACTACACTTATAATGTTGTCTGTGGACTAACACACATTGTGTGCCGTTTCAGTCGCAAAAGAAGACCAAGACAAAGATTAGAAAATAACTCCAACTCGCTTGTTTTTTATAGTAATAACATTTATTTCTCCCTTTGGTGCAGTCGTGACGTCACCCACGTGATCTAGGGCGTTTTCCACGTCTCTCACGAGATCCCGAAAGTTAGCGTTCTCTTTCTCTTTTTTATAGTCCTTTTTCCCTACCGGTGACGTCACTTCGCACGCATTTACATACGCGCACCTGTGCTATGTTACAATGTTTATCTTTTTCTGTACTCTGTCAAAAGGAGACAAATTTTATTTTTGTTTCAATACAAAGTGCCTCCTTCTTTAGGGAGTTCGATTCAATTAATTTTATAAAAATAGACGTCTAACTCTGCCCTCGTGAGGAGACACGTAATTAGGGGCACACGTTCTTTTAACTGACTTTCTACCTCTTTTTTGTGGGGTTCGCCGCGCAATTTCACAAATTCTCTCGCTCCATTACCTTTCTTTCTCATCCACTATCTCGCGCTCTCTTTTTCTCTCTCTTTCCCTCTTCCTCTCTCTCTCACTCTCTCTCTCCCGCTCTCTTTGTCTCTCTCTCGATTTATCTCTCTCTTTCTCCGTCTCTCTCTCTCTCTCTCTCTCTCATATATACATACATGTGTGTGTGTGCGTGTGTATAATCTTTGTCTCTCTTTCTCGTTGTGCATGTGTATATATCTACCTCTATCTCTGAGCTTATCTCTTTCCTGTCTGCGTTAATTCAAGCATTTATTTACTCTAGAATTTGATTCCAATGAAAAGAAATAATTGGCGTGTTAAGGAAAGCGCCACCGCGTAGAGAATTTCTATCCTGAAACTCGCTGTCAGAACAGATATAGACCGGCGCATGCGTATTACCGGCTAGGAATGAAAACGGATCTGTCGCTCAGGAAATCTTGGGAGGTCTTGGGAGGTCCTCTTCCATGTAGATCCGTGTTTCTCTTGCGAAAACTCCAATGATTTGTTATTTTATCACAGTTTTAGCATTTTCTCGAAAATTATTAATTAGGAGAACTTTTAGGGTCCGTATTATTGGGATTATTCCGACTACTGTTCTGATCTTGAGTGTTATTCTCACAATGATTCGGCTTATATAACCTTCGATCTCCCTCAGGTGCATCTTACCAAACTTGAAACTCTGTCTGCCGAACTTCCTGCACGGAATTTCGAATAGAACCTTTTATTTAATCCACAGTAAGTATCATGTTCTTGTTTTGTCAGCCATGACCAAGTAGACACCTTAAATAATTTGCAATTTTATTCTTACTATCGCCCGCACTGGAGATTGAACCTTCACCATTCAGAAGAGTATCACACAAAATTAAAATTTACTTGGGAATGTATCCGTTAGGCTACGCGTCCAAATAATACAAATAAAACAAATTATTAATTCTTATCTATCTATCTATCTATACTCCTATAAATTCGTTTTTCTTTTGTGTGTATTGATATTCATATTAAAGCCCCCTTTCCTGTTTATTTAAAAGGAAAATACAATTTAGTTATATATAGGTTATGGAATTGCATTCACTAGCAAAAGATCAAGCTAATTTGCATATTCTTTTAAACTTTCATTTTAATTAATTCCCTATTAGTTGCTTCGGTTTTCTAATGGGCTAATCATCTTTAGTTAACTATTACTTGTCATTATATTCATAGAGATATTGTACATGATTTATACTTGCATAATATTTGCGTAAAAAATTGTTTCCATATATATTTATGTATACGTATATATTTTTGTTTAATCTATTAGTCTATCTATCTATCTATCTATATCTATATATATCTATAAAAGTGAACGTGTCTGTGTGTCTGTCTGTGTGTGTGTCTGTCTGTGTACATTTCCCTACGCAATAACTCTGTCAATTTTTAGTCTACAGACACGAAATTTGATATACAGGGTACTGAGATTTGGGAAAATCGATGTAATCGGTGTTCGGCCAGAAATTTGGCTGTTAAGGAGTCAAAGTTCAACGATTTGACCTTTGAAAACTCTACCAAACTCCTTCGACATTTTTAAGTATAAACACTTGACATTTTAAATATAGGTTCCTTGGACATGGATCTAACTTAATAACTTAATTAGAGCCCAAAACAATAAATGTTAAGGAGTCATAATAGGGGTTTAAGTTAAAAAAATTTACCGTTTTTTTTTGGGGGGGGGTAGCTCAGCATACACCTCCAAACACCCGGGCAATGCCGGGCACCCATGCTAGTATATCTATAAAAGTGAAATTGCCAATGTGTGTCTGTGTGTGTACATTTCTCTACTAAACTAATCTGTCAATTTTCAATCTACAAACTCGAGATTTGACATAAAGGATATTGAGATTTGGGAAAATCTCTTTAATTGTTTTTGGCCAGAAATTTCGCTGTCAAGGGGTCAAAGTTCAACGATTTGACCTTTGAAAACTCTACAAAACTCCTTCGGCATTTTTTGGTCTAAACGCTTAAAATTTTAGATGTAGATTCCTTAGACATTGGTCTAACTTTATAATTTGATTTGAGCCACAAATAATAAATTTTAAGGGGTCAAAATTGGGGTCAAAGTTTTTAAAAATTGATCTCTCAGCCAATTTTTGGTTTAAACATTTGAAATTTTACATAAAATGTATTCACACATAGGGCAAGCTGTTTAATCGGTTTTTGGCTGAAAATTTAGCTTCCAAGGAGTCAAAGTTCAAACGATTTGACCTTTACGGTCTCTCGCAAACTATTCAGCAAATTTTGAGGCTAAATATTTGAAATTTTATATAAAATGTATTCAGACATGCAGCAAGCTTTTTAATCAGGTTTTGGGCGAAAATTTCACTGCCAAGAGGTGAAATTTGAAAGAGTTAACCTTTGCAGACTTTACTAAACTCCTCCGTCAATTTTGGGTCTAAACACTTGAAATTTTTGGTGTAGGTTACATGAGAGACGAGATAACATTCGCGATCTCGTGACAAACCTTATAAACGTTCTTAATCACGTGGGTGACATCCCGGCTGTACCAATGAGAATATAAATGTTGTTGCTACAAAGAACAAGCGAGTTGGAGTTATTTCCTATTATTTATCTTGAATATCTGAAACTGGACGCATCGTTTGTTGGTTTCCACACAAAGTTGTGTGCGTTCGTATTTTTTGTTGTGTGTTTCGTTTAGCGTTCTATCTATATAGTATTTGAATCCCAAATATCGTTTTATGCCAGGTTCTACCTCGTAAAAATATCCACCCTTAAAAGGCAGAATGGAACTTGACTCCGACCTCCACCAAATTGAACATGAACGAAATTGTATTAAAACATATTCTCGAACGTTTATGAGAAAAACACATTAACAAATTCCTTCCAACATTCACCTTCGTTCATTCAAAACAAAAAAGAATATCTTACATTTCGGCGCCATTTCTTGCTTGATTGAAATAGCACATGTGCATTCGCTTCTGCATCTGCATGGTAGTCATATTTTGTGGGTCGCTAAAATTCAATTTTCACCCGTACTAAAAGGCTTAAGTAGCTTTCATTGTGTCTGCTGCACCAATGACCAAATCTATATTTATACATTGTTTTTTTTCTAAAACATATCTATGTCATTCTATAATACACACACACACACACACACACACGCACACACACATATACACACACGCACATAAACACACACACATATGTGTGTGTGAGTGTGTGTGTGTGTGTGTGTGCATAAGCCTGACGAATTCTCACGAGAATGGAACGCGGAATTGCCATATATATTTTTATAACTTACTACCTAGCTCTACCTATGTATTGAGTACTGTTGAAGTAAATACTGAAAATTTACACATAAAATTATATTTTCGTATATTAATTTATGTGATTAAAAAAGTAGTCATATATATATATATATATATATATATATATATAGTCATCCAAATACTGTACTGTTTCGCTGTTTCACAGCTCATCAGTGCGGCTAGACAAATATAAATCACAGATTATATAATAAAATGAATTGTTTTAGTGAATATTGTAGTAAGATAATATTTTCAAGACAATCCCAGCCAAAAAGGAATAGTTCAATATATTAAATAGAGCAAATATAAATGTAGGAATTATAGTAAAATCCTGTGGATTAAAATTATATATAAATATATTTAAGTTAAGAATTTATTGTTTGAAACAAGTGATGTATGGAAAAGAATTATATTTATTTCCTTCATCCATGGATTTTCAATAATGGCCCATATCATCAGAGGAAATGTAGTTAGCAAGATGATTAGTTATTAGCATATATATTGAAAATGTTATAAAAATTATTTAAAAAAAACATGGATGAAGGATATCATGCGGCCTAGGCAATTAAATCTTAAATTAAGTTCAATTATTTGCGAGATACTCCTGCCAGGTTGGCCGAATAATGATCCAAGGAAGAAAGATCGGAAGCAATAGAGTAATCCATAACATTTGAAAAATCCAAACGGGAAGTAACATTCAAAGTATCTGAAGTTCCGAAAATGTCTGTTCCAAAGGCAGAAGAAATGGTAAATAATTCCGGCGAGGTAAAAGTCCCTTAATGTTGAAAATTAGTAAAGTTCTGGAATCTTTGAGATTGCAGAGACATTGTGACAGATTGGAGATTAATAGTCAATTGCATTATATATCCGCCGTTTACACCTGTAATGTTGTGATCCTTTGGGCTGAGATCATAGCGTAGTATCTGTGTTAACTGTGGCAAGCAGGGCCAAGAGTCAAAACATTATTATTATTATTATTATTATTATTATTATTATTATTATTATTATTATTATTATTATTAACATTGATCCAACGACCCGCGAAAAATAATAACAACAACATTGATAATAATGTTTTGACCCTTAACCCTGCTTGCCACAGTTAACACAGATACTACGCTATGATCACAGCCCAAAGGGTCACAACATTACATACCCACACGCATACGAATATACAAATATACAAACTTATATATAGAGACATATGTCAATATACACACACACATATATATATACATATACATATATATATATATATGTATATATATATATATATATATATATATATATATATATATATATATAAAGGAAAAACTAGACGTATAATACATGCGTCCAAATATGCGTATCAATTCAGATCACAAAAATCTCTGAGCTCAATAAACCTGCATTTGGTAAATATACAGACAATTTCTTCCAGTTTGTCCCTCACAGATATGGGTTCATAAATACATAACTGATCATTCAGTTTTTAGAAGTTAATCTTGCATTATGAAGAGGAAAGAAAGAAACTTATTTAAGGAGAAGAAGAAAAAAGAAAGGAAAGAAAAAAGAAAAAGAGAAAAAGGCCGAGAAGGCTTACACGGCAAAGCCGTTGATAACAGGAATCAATATTAGGAGGAGGGGTGGGTGTTAAATTTAAGTCAAACTTTATTTAAAGTTTAAGACTTAAATACGCGTGTCATAAAAAAAATTGCACGTGTCAGAATTTAAGTAGGAACTATGAATTCTGTGTGTGTGTGTGTGTGTGTGTGTGTGTGTGTGTGTGCGTTTTATATAAATGTGGAGGGTTAGAAAACTTTCATTTTAAGCCAGTTGATAAAAAGTAAATAAAAATTTATATGAGTTTCATTTACTCAGATAACATATGATATAAATAAAATAAAATGTAATTAATTAGAAATTATTTATATCGTATTTTATCTAAGTAAATTAAACGCATATAAATTTTGATTTATTTTTTATCGACTGGCTTGAAATTAAAATTTTCCGCACCTATTACAAATGTGCAACAAATAAATGTTACCATGGGCAAGGTTCTTCAACCTACCTGATGAGTTTGTTTGTGTTCAAACTTTTAGTTCAAAACAGATTTAGTGTCATCACTGTTGAGTTAGAATAAAACAATAGCTCCCCCATGTACCCTGCAGAAAGACTCTTGGTAATAGCTCAAAATCGAAAATTAAACAAATGTTAAAATCAAATAAATGTTAACAATCGAGTAAAAATTTTATGTTCGATCAGTATTTTTTAAGTTTCCATCTTTGAGCTATTGGACAAAGTAACAAAGTTAGAATGGGGCGAAAAATATTATCATTTTACGTTCGAAACAGCTTTTCATACTCGAAATTCCAACACAAATGTATTTTTTCTTTCTGTCACGTAATCATATAAAAAAGTAGAATCTAATTTTGGAGGAGTGATTTCGCTAAAGATATTATTATTATTATTATTATTATTATTATTATTATTATTATTATTATTATTATTATTATTCCATTTACTTAACAGTATTGTAATGTTTTACGGCGGGGTTTTTTTTCTCAAGATGCGGACTCCTACACCAAAGCAAGCGAAGTTAGTCAAAGAGTCAATTAGATACGAAGGGCGTGCAATAGGTAATGCCCTGACCCACTTCCCGTTGTCTGATCTAGCTGAAATTTTGCGTGTGCAATGATTTATATCTCAACGGTCTTGTGGCAAATTATAACTCTGAACTAATTGTGGTTTCTGTTTTACAAGTGTTCGAACTGAGTCAGGTGTGAAATGGAGCCTGTTGAATGTCGAGCAGTGCTCCAGTTTTTGTATTTGAAAGGACGCACACCACAGGAGACTTTTGATGAAATGAAAGAAACTTATGGTGATAATGCTCCATCATATGACCTTGTAAAACTCTGGCATCGTGAATTCAAACATGGCCGGAAGTCTGTGGAAACAGCTCCCAGACCTGGTCGCCCCCCTTCTGCCACTGATGAGGCATCTGTCCGTCATGTTGAGGTTGCCATTTTGGAAGATCGGCGCATTACTATTTGCACAAATAGCCCAAGATGTCAGGATCAGTACAGGGTCTGTGGAAACTATCATTCGTGACCATTTGCATATGCAAAAGGTGTCTGCTAGATGGATTCCCGGGTTGCTCACACCATTCCAGAAGCAAGAACACGTCGAGTGCTCGAAGATGAATTTGGAGATGTGCCAAGAAGATGAGTCAATGTTTTTCAAAAGACTGATTACACAGGATGAAACCTGGGTCCATCACTATAATCCAGAGACCAAAACCCAGTCAATGCAGTGGAAGCACTTGGACTCACCACCTCCAAAGAAGGCAAGGGCGCAGCCCTTCGCTGGCAAGGTCATGCTCACAGTCTTCTGGGACCAGGACGAGGGAGTGATGACAGATTTCCTGGCAAAGGATACCACAATTACAGGAGCCTATTATGCTTCACTTTTGAGGAAATTAAGGGAAGCTATCAAAATCAAGAAGCGCGCAAGATCAGCAAATTACCCTCCTCCTGCAGGACAACGCTCCGGTCCACAACTTGCATGTCGCCAGATCAGATGCACAGGCGTGTGCTTATGAAATCCTCCTCCATACTCCCTACTCTCCTGACCTTGAACCGTGACTCACCTCTTCCCAGCCATGAAGTTGTTTTTAAAAGAAAAGCGTTTCCCAGATGATGCAGCCATGATTTCTGAAGTTACGTCCTGGTTGGAGGATCAACCTGGGGTGTTCTACAAAAACGGTCTCCAGAGCTGCATCAAACAATGGGAGAAATGCATAACTCTGGGGTGTTCCTATGTAGAGAAAGACTAATAACTGTGGCAAGTTTCGTTGCTCTACTACTATGGGAAGTGGGTCAGGGGCATTACTTATTGCACGCCCCTCGTAGAAAGCACCAGGCATAGAATGTTTGCTGAGCCAAGCAGAACTGACTTCTGCAGTATGGTGATGTTGTATCTGATTCTCAAGCAGTCCAGCTGTTTCAAAATTATTATTATTATTATTATTATTATTATTATTATTATTATTATTATTATTATTGTCTGTATCTTGTTTTTCTTTCTAACGCAAATCAATTTAATAACCGTATAAATCTTTATAATTGCGAGAAAAAATATGAACATTTCTTAATAGAGGGAGGCATAGTTTACAGAGATCCAATGTTAAGAATGTTTTCCCAAATAATGCCTTATTCTTGACATGGGACTGGCTTTGTTAACTATTCGGTTCCTGCACTTTTTTCTTATTTTGCATAGAAATTGTTAATTCTTTTTCATTTTTTATCAAAATTTCAAATATCATTAAAGACAGACGGGTGCAAATGAGGTTTGTGTTTAAAAGAAATAAATATTGTCTCCCAATTTTCAATCAGTTACAGGGAAAACACTTGAGAAAAATATTTACAAAGATCTACTCTTGTAATATAGGCCCTCTTCCCAAGTGTAATTTTTCTTACGTTTTGCAAAATATATGCGGACATTAGACATAGGGTTTAGAGTTATTTGAACATCTTTAAAAAGCATCAAACCTCTAATTAATTGTTCAGAAATTTTAAAAGAATCCGTGCGACTAGAAAAGCAACTACCTCAAGCCTTGATCGAAACCCGAGCGCCCAAACGACAGTCGGAGCTTCTAACCGTTGTGCTATTCGGTTGCTGCTACGTGGGCAGTGAATTAACAATATTTTGACATTGTCTAAATACCTAAGCTCAATTTGTTTACACAAACGACAATATAAAATTATATACTAATGCATATAGATTTATTCAATACGGATGTTACATCCATTAGAGGTGTAGGATAATGAAAGCTCTTTATACCATGGTATTTCGAAGCATAATGCTTCTCATCAGAAGAGGAGTGAAGATGCTGGGTAACATTTTAGGGATGCGATATCCAGCGATAGCTACATTAGGGGCAAAAAAAATGGGCATGAGAGGAAAGTGGATTTTAAATGTTTAATTCTTAAAAAATAGCCAAAAAAGAAAGTAAACTTTTTAAAAATTAAATCTTTGCTACGTTTGCACAATGCCGTCTGATTCACTTCACATTTCCGTCTCTTTTCGCAAACTATTGAAGAACTGAGGAGAGGAAAGTTAGTAAAAAAAAGGATCCCAGAGGCAAAATCAGTTGTCCGAGTGTTTACACTTTTAAAGCAAGGCTGACCGCAGAATACCAGAGTAGACCATCCCACATTTTAAGGCTGCCGTTAAATCAATGAAGGGACACTTCATATGCCGGCATTTTGCGATTTAATGCAATTAACACAAGCAACATTATTTCACCCGAGATTTGCCGTTACTAAATTGGAAAACCGGGCACATGCGTTTCTGCGCCTTTTCTTCGGTAAATGTCGAATTCTGTCTTCGCGTCAGTGTCCATATGTGTGTATTTATTTTGTATAGGTGTGTATCTATTTGCGATGCTTTTTTTTAATCGTATATTTCATTTTTGTGTATTATGCACGCTTATTTTGTGCGTGCTGTTACACTGTTTATCTTTTTATGTCGTGTGTGCGTTTATTTCGTCCACAGTTGAGCGTATATTTCGCTCGTACACTATCATAAAGCTTTCTCTAAACGAATTATACTGAATTTTTTCAGTTGCTCATGTTAATTGGAAAGGACTAAAGTTTTTGTCACTCTCTGTAGTCCATTAATTCGATATTCCGTTAATCTTCTGATTTTCTTAAAATTGGTTAATTGAAACGATATATAGTTATTAACGTTTTCAAAAAAATGGCTAAAATTCCCCTAAAAATAGCATGTATTTGCAATTATCTTTTGCTTAGAATTCATGAAGATTAACTTCAACATAGCACTTTATGTAAGTTGTGCCATACCACTTGTTTCTTTAATGGGGGTTCAAAATCTAAACGGCAATCCGTAGCTTGTGATCTGAGTCGCTTTATGGTTAGTTCACATACGACATAAAAAGAAAACATGTAAAATTATTTTTTTTTATGTTTCAATAGCTTTCCTTTTCTAATATGATTGAATAAGATAATAAGATCCTCCTTTTAATTCCTTGTTGCTCTCGTAGATAAACTGTTACTTTAATCTTTATATGTATGTTGCCTGGCTTAATGTAGACGTATCCCTACGTCTTATTTCTTCGTCTTTTTTCTTCGTCTCTCTTTCTGTTTTGCCTCGTCATTACTGAACTTGTTTCTCTGCTTGTTAATTTATCTATATCGACTACTCTCGCTTTCTTAACGATTCACCTTTATGTCTAATCGAGTATATTTTCTTGCCAAAATTTTTACAGATACACTCTTGAATTCTTTTGATTATCAAATCCTAATAAGTTATCTCATCCATCGTGAGAAACTGATCTTATAGAAACCGCTTAATTTCATCTAAACAAAAGGATACATCTATTTATTGTATTGTTTTTGTATTATTTTTTTATAAAGGAGTCACCAATTATTATTTTTAACAAGGAAGTCACCACTTATCAAGGCCCGGAGGCCACTCCGGGATAAGGGTTATTGCATGTACAGTAATCAATGGGATAATGTAGTAATCGTTAGTATTAGAGATTTGATAAAGTGTCTTACTTAAGGGGACAGTTTATCAGGAATTTGTTTATATTGGACTTGAAGATATCTAAGTTGTAGTCAGGTGGAAAACAGGCAAACGGGAGAGAGTTCCACAGGTGTGCACTTCTAAGAAAGAAACTTTGTTCATGGAATCTACGTTTTGATTTAGTCATCTCTAGCTACTGTTCGCACAAAACTATCAATCGAGAATACGACACATTCTTCCCCTTTGTCATAAATATTGCTCTTTCATCGAGGATGAGGACTAAAGGATAAAGTAGGGGAAGCAAAGGTTTCTGCTCTGTCGAAAATGTACCCACAATGTCTTTTCAGCTCGCCTTTAAAAAAATAGTTTAATACGTTATATGAGGATTAATCGTTATTTGCACGAATCACATGCGTAAAACAACTCTTGTTTGTCCCCTTGAAGAATTGAGTCCCAAATCAGAAATAATTTACATGTTCTAGCATACATCTAAAACAACTCTCATTAGTTGCTTTTAAATTAATAATTGCTTACATTATTGAAGTGTAAGGTAGGGGAGACAACTCCCGCTTTACTTTGTTTTTTTTTGGGGGGGGGGATACTCTTTTTTCCCAAACAAGGCATATTGCCATTTAAAACATAAGATGTTGGTATTTGTGATCGTGTCTAACAGAAGACTATGGGGAGTTGAGCAGTGAGATTTCTATTCACATTACATTTAAAATTCTGCGGGTTGGTACAGTCAGAGACGCAGGAAACAGGAAGGGAATTTAAAGGTCTAGCAATCCGAATGAAAAAGCTATTAAAGTTGAACGTTTAATTCGACATCTTCGAGTAGTGAAGGAGTGAGATTTATATAAAAAGATCTCGGGACATCATAAACAATATGCATAGGTGTGGCTACACACACGCACACACACACACACACGTGGAGGATGAGACACACACACACACGTGTGTGTGTGTCTCATCCTCCCTCTCTCTCTCTCTCTCTCTCTCTCTCTCTCTCTCTATCTATCTATGTGTAGCTACACACACACACACGCGCGTGTGTGCGTGTGTGTCTAGAGCTACACATAGTAAGCCAGCTTACTACAACGAGTAAGCCAGCTTACTACAACAAAAGGATATCTACCCTTCTCATAACACACACAAAGAGAAGTGATGAACCGGAGGTAAACTGTGCCTTTGTCCTGTAAGTGCCTGCCTATTGGCTAATTAGAATGACCGCGGTGGAAACTACAAAGCTGATTAGTAAACAAAAAATTCATTAGCATGTGCGTTTATATAAACACGCGACAACCACAACTGTTTGCATAAGTCTGACGAATTCTCACGAGAATGAAATGCGGAATATTCTGTGTAGCTTAATTGCCATATATATTTTTATAACTTACTATACATATATATATATATATATATATATATATATATATATATATATATATAATACTTATCATATACCTACAGACACTAGTTTTTCATCCTTTCGGGAATCATTAGTGCAGTGTGTCAAGGGTATATATATATATATATATATATATATATATATATATATATATATATAGAGAGAGAGAGAGAGAGGGAGAGAGAGAGAGAGAGAGAGAGATAAAGAGAAAGAATAGTGGACAGAGGGTTTTAGACACATAGGAAGCGAGAATGGAGAGAGAAGTAGATAAAACATACGCATGGATATATATATATATATATATATATATATATATATATATATATATATATTGAGATATCTATGTGTGAGTGTATATGTGAATATATCTACTTAAAAAATATAAAAATGCTTTTTCCAGTCAGCGAATGTCATAGCAATAGAACGTCCTGTTATAATCATCCAGATCATTGTACTTAACATGGGTGCGTCTTTTACACTTCTTTCTGCCCATACAGAATTATATTCGATGCGTTCCTGCAAAAATAACGAAACTGAATGTTCTATGTGATCTATGGGTGCAACTGAGATGAACAGATTGTCTTATCATCTAACCGGATATATTCGCGTGCATATCTGTAATCATTGCCCATTTTCCTCGTTTGCTGAAATACTCTGTGATTTATGAGTCTATAATGGTCAGACAGCACCAGGCATTTAGTTTTATTTCATCACTTCCGCTCATTTTTTAACTGCTTCCGGTCATCATTTTTATATCAGCGGGAGATACGTCCTTCACCTTCAACAACAACAATGATACAAACTATAAGACCTTTTGTTTTCGGAGAGGAGTATAGTTTGGCTCGGACTTATGAAGTACATCTCTCATACATTCTCTTAATGACGCTGGTTTATTTATTGCTGATCGCCTGAGATGTACCCACCAGGAAGTGCTGACAGCTATTTTATATCCAACCAAAGAAACCTCCACGGCGGAGCTTCTTTTTTCTCACCTACCTTTATATATTTTCTCCGTTAGTTGAAAAAATATGTTTTTGATAAATTTTCATTTTTTATTCTAATACAAATTCCTATGAAACACCGATTTAGTAAAAAAAAAAAAAAAAAATGAGTTTCTTTATATCTCAGATCCATCACTTATTAAGGCCTAAAGCAACTCATGGATATGAGCTAATGAGATTGTCATAAGGATTAAAATAACTAGACTTTTTGCCAATTAAAAACGTGCAAATGTTATAGTCCGTTTCACTTAATGCCAAATTGACGGTTGAATATGATTACCTGTGCTCCTTTTTGCATTAAACTAATCCTTTTTTTCCTAAATGTGCATCGAACGGATACCATAATATTTACATCACTGCACATTATCATCGCAAAAATCCATACAAATTTTCAGCCAGATCGGACCAGTAGTTTCCAAGAACACTTCTAGAGTAAATGTGGTATTGTGATTACTAATCCCTATTAACACCTAATGATCTCTAACTGTGCATCTGTGCATCGAACGAATATCAAAATGCTTAGTTCGCTGCACCTCATCATAAAAAAGGGCTGCACAAAACTTCAACTAGATCACCAGTAGTTTCCGAGAAAAAGTGGAATGGACAAACTAAGAAAAATATAGATACTATTAGAAGGAAGCAAATGATGAATGAAATGGGCAACCTTTGATTACTTAGGAAGACGTATCGATAAATATTTGTTGACATGTTTTAGTCAACATGGCAGCAGTCCCTTGGTATTATGTTCCATGACTGGGAAGTTCTTGAAAAGAAACTCTGTTCATGGAAGGTTCGTTTGGTTATAGGTATATAAAAGAAGAAAAGGAAGTTCTTTTCAATGGTGGTAGGGAGACGAGTTCTGACTTAAAGTATGTTGTGAATGGACGCCCAGACTTTATTTCAGTCCAACCTTGAAATTCTGCTGAACCAATTCTGATGCGCGATAAGGGAGAGGAGCAGTGCGTTGGGGTGGGTTTCATTCAATGGAAACTGTCAACCACAACAAGGATAAGAAAATTATGGTTGAACAAAGAAAAAAAAACGGAATTGTCTATTTCGTTAAAAATAAATGGGAAGAAAAACTGTTTTGCGGGAGGAGGAAGTGACATGATATTGACATCAAAATCAGACATATTGCTAAAAAAAAAAAAATTAAAAAAAGAGATACATTGTGATGAGATAGGGGAGATAACTCGAAAACAAAGACAATGGAATCTAAAAATAAAACTTCTATAGCATTTGTCTACGCCTCGTGAAATATTATCCATTACAAATGGAGATTTGGTATATGTCTGTCTGAAGCGGAAAATATACTATTACTTCTATTGCACTATTTTTAATGTTCAATTTAAGGCGTAGTGTATTATTTGTGATCATCCTCACAGACATTACCTTCTCTTTCGGTGGATAGTGTAATATATTGTCATTAGTCATATTGCCTTCCTCCCAGGCATTACGTCTTCATTTTATGGAAGAGTGTTCGCATATGTCAAGACATTGTAACAATCGTCTGTTCATTAACGAACTCAACATTTACATTATCTATACAACGAAATAAATGCAATGGGAGGGAAATAATATTATATTTTCTTATATACCATTACTAAACCGACTGTTAACAATCAGTAGTAGTAGTAAGAGGAGGGGAAGGAGGAGGAGCAGGGGGAAGAGTAGAATATTGTTGCCACTTGGCTTGCTCTATCTTACCTCGATAGAGTTCAAAACCGGCCTCTAACCCAAATAGGCGGTGACCTTTTCTCTTCCCTGCAACCTCTCTCCCATAGAAGGGACGTTGTGAGCCTGTCTTTGCTCTGTCGCTATTTTCATGGTAAGTGCTCGTCTGAGCTCAAATCTATGCCCCCCCAATGCCAAACTTTCACAAAAACACTCGACTAGCTACAACCACTATCAACAACTTTCCACACTCTTTATCTGTGCTTGATTTTAAACGCAGAGTCCATGAGAAAGCTTCTTTCCTAGGAATGGCCGCATATGGAACACAGTTCTATAGGTCTGCTTCCCGGCTGATTACAATATGGTAGCATTCAAGTCCAATGTAAACAAGTTCTTGTCGAGCCGTCCTCTTAAATATTCCAAATTCTACCCAATCTACACCATTAACGATGACTAAACTACCACTTTACATTCATTAACCATTATCCTCGAGTGGCCTTCGCTCGTGATAAGTGGTGACTCTCTTGTAAACACAAAACTATGTTCCCTCTAGTCGCATAGTTTTGTGCACGGATACTACACTGGACTAAAAGGAGGAGATAATTTTAAGAGGATGGTTTCATGACAACGAAACAGATACTCCACAACTCCCCCGTCAAAGGAAGAAGTAATTCCTGGAAGAATGGTACCGTGATACACGAACACCCCAAGAATAGGTAATGCATTGACATTAGTCAAATGAAATAGTATCGTAGGCTGAGTTGAGCATTAGTAATATGGTTTCAGATTCAGATAGACTTGTATTAAACCTCCATTAGGAGTAGAAGTAGAGTTTAGGCTTTATACAGACATATACCAAATCTCCATTCGTAATAGAGTAGTAGTAATTTCGGTGTGATGTTAGTTCTGTGCAGTTCTAGGAGGTCCATCCGTCCAGGCTTTGCCTTCTCTGCAAATAAGATTTAATGCAGAAAGGAACACAGGTAATCATGTAATTTGATAAGGGGTTAGTTGATTGCTAATTACCTGAGGCGCCCTTACCGAGGCATACTGACGTGGTTGCCCAAGCACTTTTTGCAGGTTATAGTGCGCCTCCTCGGGGGAGCTGACTTTTCAATCCCATTTTTTACCCTGGTGTCTAAGTTCTTCCAGTGGGACAGAACTAAAAACCTTCATAACGAAAAATTAGTAAAAGGAGATTGTTCATATGCTTGTTTCAGAGCAAAGTTTGTTTTTTTTTGTTTTTGTTGTATTTTTGTTTTTGTTTTTGTTTCTTTTTTGTTTTTTGCTTTTGTTTTTTGTTTTTGTTGTTGTTGTTTGTTTTCGTAAACCGGCAGAATCTGTAACCCGAACACCATCCACGAATGGCATTTCCCTTTTCCACATCATTTGATCTAGAACTGTTACGAGATGACAATTTTCTGGAGAGAAGGGAAGGGATTCGGCTCCTGTATTGGAGACAGGACCCCCGCAAAGTAAACAGGAATCGACGTCTGACGCTCAAAAATAACCGTCACGGCGGGATTCACAATTCCTTGCCTGGCTCGAAAGTGCGCCAATCAAAGAGACGTTGATTTTTACCGACAACCGAGCAAGCGTCAAATTATATCTTCTAAGAAAGTCAGAACAAAAACATTTGAAATCAAAACCCAGAATAATTATTTAATGTATTTATTTGCTTTCCCACTTAAACAAAATGTGACACAAGGCCGTTTGTTAATGTGGGGTTAAACCAAGTAGGGTAAAAAGGAGGAACTCTGGTTGTGACCAAAAATAATAATTGTCCCAGTATAGAGGGTTTCCCCTCCATTGACTGGTACAAGTTATCTTAAGTGCAGCATCTGCAGAACAGATACTACACTTTGATCCCGGCCCGAAGACCAGGTATTTATTTGCTCCCCCACCGAGCAAATTAGGCACAAGGCCGATTTTTAATGTGAGAAGTGAAGGGGAAATGGGGACTAACACCCCGGGGAGTAGGGGAGCTGGATAGTGACAATTGGTATGAAGGGTTGCCCCTACATTGACCAAGGTCTGATATGTGGGGTTACCCCCACATATGGTCTTTGCGGTATTTATTTGCTCCCCCACTGAGCAAATTAGGCACAAGGCCGATTTTTAAAGTGAGAAGTGAAGGGGAAATGGGGACCAACTCTCCGGGGAGTAGGGGAGCTGGATAGTGACAATTAGTATGAAGGGTTGCCCCTACATTGACCAAGGTCTTATATGTGGGATTCCCCCCACATATGGTCTTTGCTTGCTGTATCTGCCGGAACAGATGGTATTTATTTGCTCCCCCACCGAGCAAATTAGGCACAAGGCCGATTTTTAATGTGAGGAGTGAACGGAGGGGGAAGGGAAAAAGGGGACCAGCTCCCGAGAGGTGGGAAATGAGAGCTGGTTAAAGGTCAGGCATGTGGGGTTGCCCCCACATCTGGTCTTTGCTAGTCATAGCTAGTCATAGCTAGTCATAGCTTGCAGTATCTGCCGGAACAGATAGTATTTATTTGCTCCCCCACCGAGCAAATTAGGCACAAGGCCGATTTTTAAAGTGAGGAGTGAAGGGAAAATGGGGACCAACTCCCCGGGGAGTAAGGGAGCTGGATAGTGACAATTGGTATGAAGGGTTGCCCCTACATTGACCAAGGTCTTATATGTGGGGTTGCCCCCACATATGGTCTTTGCTTGCAGTATCTGCCGGAACAGATGGTATTTATTTGCTCCCCCACCGAGCAAATTAGGCACAAGGCCGATTTTTAATGTGAGGAGTGAAGGGAGGGGGAAGGGAAAAAGGGGACCAGCTCCCGAGAGGTGGGAAATGGGAGCTGGTTAATGGTCAGGCATGTGGGGTTGCCCCCACATCTGGTCTTTGCTAGTCATAGCTAGTCATAGCTTGCAGCATCTGCCGGAACAGATGGTATTTATTTGCTCCCCCACTGAGCAAATTAGGCACAAGGCCGTTTTTAATGTGAGGTAAAAACCAGCTCCCCTAAAAGGGGTCACTCTGGTTACCAAAAATAATAATTGTCCCAGTATAGAGGGTTTCCCCTCCATTGACTGGTACAAATTATCTTAAGTGCAGTATCTGCCGGAACAGATGGTATTTATTTGCTCCCCCACCGAGCAAATTAGGCACAAGGCCGTTTTTAATGTGAGGTAAAAACCAGCTCCCCTAAAAGGGGTCACTCTGGTTACCAAAAATAATAATTGTCCCAGTATAGAGGGTTTCCCCTCCATTGACTGGTACAAATCATCTTAAGTGCAGTATCTGCCGGAACAGATGGTATTTATTTGCTCCCCCACCGAGCAAATTAGGCACAAGGCCAATTTTTAATGTGAGGAGTGAAGGGAGGGGGAAGGGAAAAAGGGGACCAGCTCCCGAGAGGTGGGAAATGGGAGCTGGTTAAAGGTCAGGCATGTGGGGTTGCCCCCACATCTGGTCTTTGCTAGTCATAGCTAGTCCTAGCTAGTCATAGCTTGCAGTATCTGCCGGAACAGATGGTGTTTATTTGCTCCCCCACTGAGCAAATTAGGCACAAGGCCGTTTTTAATGTGAGGTAAAAACCAGCTCCCCTAAAATGGGTCACTCTGGTTACCAAAAATAATAATTGTCCCAGTATAGAGGGTTTCCCCTCCATTGACTGGTACAAATTATCTTAAGTGCAGCATCTGCCGGAACAGATGGTATTTATTTGCTCCCCCACCGAGCAAATTAGGCACAAGGCCAATTTTTAATGTGAGGAGTGAAGGGAGGGGGAAAGGGAAAAAGGGGACCAGCTCCCGAGAGGTGGGAAATGGGAGCTGGTTAAAGGTCAGGCATGTGGGGTTGCCCCCACATCTGGTCTTTGCTAGTCATAGCTAGTCATAGCTTGCAGCATCTGCCGGAACAGATGGTATTTATTTGCTCCCCCACCGAGCAAATTAGGCACAAGGCCAATTTTTAATGTGAGGAGTGAAGGGAGGGGGAAGGGAAAAAGGGGACCAGCTCCCGAGAGGTGGGAAATGGGAGCTGGTTAAAGGTCAGGCATGTGGGGTTGCCCCCACATCTGGTCTTTGCTAGTCATAGCTAGTCATAGCTTGCAGTATCTGCCGGAACAGATGGTATTTATTTGCTCCCCCACCGAGCAAATTAGGCACAAGGCCGATTTTTAATGTGAGGAGTGAAGGGAGGGAGAAGGGAAAAAGGGGACCAGCTCCCGAGAGGTGGGAAATGGGAGCTGGTTAATGGTCAGGCATGTGGGGTTGCCCCCACATCTGGTCTTTGCTAGTCATAGCTAGTCATAGCCAGTCATAGCTTGCAGCATCTGCCGGAACAGATGGTATTTATTTGCTCCCCCACTGAGCAAATTAGGCACAAGGCCGTTTTTAATGTGAGGTAAAAACCAGCTCCCCTAAAAGGGGTCACTCTGGTTACCAAAAATAATAATTGTCCCAGTATAAAGGGTTTCCCCTCCATTGACTGGTACAAATTATCTTAAGTGTAGTATCTGCCGGAACAGATGCTACACTTTGATCTTGTCCAAAAGGCCAAATTATAATCACAGGAATAATGCTTCTACACTTGTCTTCTCTTACTCATGCATTTCGGCGCTTGTCCAGAATTCTCCCTATATTAAAATAAAACAAAACATGTCTTTACGTACTTATGGCGTGAAAAAAATCTCGCATTCTTAAAATCACGTAAATTGCTGAAGTAGTTTTATTTTTAAATAAGAAAATAAAATGCTAGTACTAACCGAAAAGCGACTGTCTCATGACGCCATTTTTTAAATATGCTGAAGGAACAAGAAAGATAACTCTAAATAATTCAAACTTGCGAGATTTTTAAAAACGATTCTTCACCTGCGGAACATGTTGGCATTGGAAAAAAAAACTCAACTTCGCTTTAAAATGATTTTCTTATTTAAAACTAAAACTGCTTAATCAATTTACGTGATGTTTGGAATACGATATTTTCTTTCCGTCATAGATACGTACATCGTACAGATTTTTCTTTA
Source organism: Euprymna scolopes (assembly GCF_053919585.1). Taxonomy (NCBI): domain Eukaryota; kingdom Metazoa; phylum Mollusca; class Cephalopoda; order Sepiida; family Sepiolidae; genus Euprymna; species Euprymna scolopes. Next base: position 50,496,243 of record NC_136487.1, read on the forward strand.
TATTTTTTTAATATAAGGGGAATTCTGAACAAGCACCTCTATTTCTTTCTCCTAATATCTGAGTTACACGTGACAGTGCCAATTAGAGATGGCGAGGACGCCATTGGGAAATATAGTTTAATTTAATTCAGTATTAGAATTAGGATGAGAATTGTTATTTTGGGGCTAAAGTAAAACTCTGTTCAAATCTAGGAGGCTTACTCTCTCAGTCTTTTAATTCTTTCTAAGAAAGGGTTAGTTTATTTCTAATTACCTCAGTGTCCCTACCGGTGGTCTTATGTATGATATGAAAAGAAACTGTAATCTTAGGGAGATATCAATCATACCAGTAGAAACTAATCTTTTTTTTTTTTTACAGGGTGGTCACCACTTATCAAGGCCCAGAAGCCACTCAGGGATAAGGGTTATTGTAAGTACAGTACGTTAGTGTGGATATTTAAAGTGTCTACTTAAGGGGGCGGTTCATCAGAAATTTGTTTACGTTGGACTTGAAGACATCCAAGTTGTAATCAGGAGGGAAGCAGGCAGACGGAACAGAGTTCCACAGGCGTGCAGTTCTAAGAAAGAAGCTTTGTTCATGGAATCTACGTTTTGATTTAGGCATAGATAAAGAGTGGGGAAAGTTTTTGACAGTGGATTCAGCTAGACGGGTGTTTTTTGTAAAAGATTGGCGAGGGGGGACCAGCTATGGAAATAACGATAACACAGAGATAGGCTTGCAGCGTCTCTTCTGTGGGAGAGAGGTTGCAGGGAAGAGAAAAGGGCATCCCCCACTAAGCCACGAAGTCTATTTTGTACTCTGTCAAGGCAGGATAGGCTGTTTTTAGCAGCTCCTGCCCAGATATGGCAGCAGTATTCCATCCTTGGAAGTACTTGCCTTTTATATAGATAGAAAATCGCATCAGTAGTGAAATATCTTTAGCGAGATATCAATCATACCAGTAGAAACTGTAATCTTAGGGAGATATCAATCATACCAGTTATTATAAGTGCTACAGGACTTATGAAGAAGAATCTGAAGTCCTACCTAACTAATATTCCTGGCGAACCAAGTGCAAGAGAAATCCAGACAATTACACTTAAGGGAACGGCGAGGATACTAAAAAGAGCTCTCGGTTGGTTTCAATAAAAAGCAGGGGAATGTTTGCAGCTGGTTTGGGCTGCCCCATACCCAGCGTTACAATCTTCAAAGAAAGAAAATGGAAAAAAGTGAATGATGGCGAGGTTGCTCAGAAAATTTCTGTTTCATTCCATTAACTCTTATTCTCGAATAGTCTTTGACCTTAACAACAAATAACCAAAAATAGTACACCCTCGTGGTTTGACCACACCCTTAATCATTCTCATAGGCAGACCCGATTCATTAGTATCGGTCACATGGCGCAAGAGGAGGGGGTAATCAACTGAGAACAAGTCGTGCCGGTTTTACAAGTCCTTTGATGGCATGTGCCTTTGATGAACTTATAGTACTTGTGTCCACTCGACATACATACTCCTGAATGACCTAAAAAGCAGCAAAATCGCACCCCTTCACTATTGAAGTCCCCAGATGCTGGAAAATTTTCTACTGTAATAGTTTCCTCCCTTGGACTGCTAGCCTTTCAAATTCCATACCTGTCTGCTGCTTCCTTAACATATAGTAATTTTAAATGTAATGTGAACAAACATCTCTGCTCATCTCCCCACAGTCCCCTGTTAGACATGATTCCAAAGAGTAGCTTTTTACATCCAAGTGCCGATATTCCTTGCTTAGGTTGAAAACGAGTTTTTAAAAAGACAGTCACGGTTGACTTAAAAGTTTAACATTCAACAATAGAACGGCAACTAACTGAGGATGTTGGGGGTTTATCTGTGCTCATCCGTGATGGATTGACTGCTTTATCTCGTGATGCTGCAAATTAACTTGGAGCTGTCTCATACTGCTCCATGTGAATGTTACCGGAGATCTAAAGACCCATAAAACGAATACACAGAGAAGAATGGTGGAGAGCAAGATGAACCCAAAAGCAACGCATATGTTGAACAATGGTTAAGAAGACCTAGTACAGAATTTAACACAATATTAGGAACAATTAATTATAAATGATAGATAACAAATATATATAGTAATAAGTAGGTAGTAATAATATATATATATATATATATATATATATATATATATATATATATATATATATAATTATTTACTATAATAATTATTAAATACCTACAGACACTGGTGTTTCATCCTTTTGGGAATCATCTGTGCAGGGTATATATATATATATATATATATATATATATATATATATATATATATATATATATATATATATATGGGTGTGTATGTGTGTGTGTGTGTGTGTGTGTGTGTGTGTGTGTGTGGGTGTGGGTGTGTGTGTGTGTGTGTGGGTGTGGGTGTGTATATATATAAAATTATTTACTATAATAATTATTTAATACCTTCAGTGAAGTGTGTCACGATTATTTTTATATATATATATATTTATATATATATATATATATATATATAAATATAACACGGAAATTACATAATGCTCTGTTTACCACATTGAGCTCTCATACCCGGATTTCCTCTGGAATTATTCCATTATAACACTATATATATGTATATATATATATATATATATATATATATATATATATATATATATATAGTAATTTATAAAATATATATGGCGATTAAGCTACACTGAATATTCTGCGTTTCATCCAACTATAGGATTCGTCTATGTATATTCATGTTTATTTAATTTATTTATTTATTTGTTTGTTTTCTATTGTTATTGTTAGTTTTAAAGCTATTTTGTATCGCTATCCTAAAGTAAGTTTTATTTTGTGAACACAGTTGTTTGCTATTTCCCGCCTACAGTTTAATAATATATAAGATATAAATAAGATATAATATACATAAACGATCACACGCATATGTGTATATATACATATATATATATGTATATATATGTGCATTATTGTGTACACATAGGTATATTTATATATATATAAAAAAAGAAGCAGAACGGCCACCTAAAACCACTAACCTAGCTCTAAAACAGATCCTTTGTTTGATAAAATGCATGCCCATTGGCTGGTAGGAAGGGGCGCGGTGGATACTAGAAAGCTGATTGGCCAACTAGTAATCCTCAACATGTATAAAAACAAGAAGCAACGACAGAATTCGCGCATAAGCCTGACGAATCCTATAGTTGGATGAAACGCAGAATATTCAGTGTAGCTTAATCGCCATATATATTTTATAAATTACTAACTAGCTCTACCTACGTATTGAGCACTTTTGAAGTAAATACTTAAAGTTTACACATAAATCTATACTTTCGTATAGTAAATTTATGTGAACAAATGAAATAGTTATATATATATATATATATATATGTGTGTGTGTGTGTGTGTGTGTGTGTGTGTGTGTGTGTGTGTGTGTGTGTGTGTGTATATATATATGTGTGGGCAAAATCAAGATTTCAAGAAAGGTGTTGATGGCAACAAAAAGTGTATTTCATTTTACGTTACAATTGTTTCAATGTCCAGTTCGATAATTTCAAACATTATATCGTTTGAAAATTTTCAAAAACCAGCATTTCTTCAGACTTTATGAATAAACACACTTTAAGCAATGTAGCATTTTTTGAATAGAAAGAAAAAAAGGCAGGGGGAATCCCTAACCGGAAAAGCATGCGAGAAACATTTACCTTGGTTGTGGTTACGGAAAAGCCCATTTTCGTATTCTTATTTAAGAAGAGTTATGTGAAGTTTTTACGGGAAGCCCTAAGCTATTTAAAAAAAGAATTTTTTTTTTAATATATCCCATTTGTTGGGTTCCTAAATTCCTTTATTTCCCAATGATTGATTTTTTGTAAAAAGAATTTTTTTTAAAGTTTGGTATCCATATTTATATTATGGCTGTAACAACCTTGTAAAGATGTTACGGTTAGTTTTAGTTTCGTATTAGTGGCAAGTAATGTTTATATATTATCGTTCTATTGGTACATGGATATAATACCATTTCGGGTTTAGAATTTGATTGAATATGAGAATAAAGTAAAATGGGTGTATTAAATATATATAAACCTTGTAGGACATTTCGGGTGAAGTGTTCTAATCTATTTACTGTCTGAAGTCAACCATTTTTGGCTTAAAACCTATTGGTATATGAAAATTTACTGAATTACACGAACTCAGTATATTACATATATATATATATATATATATATATATATATATATATTAGCTGAAACACTGGTATTGCCCGGTTGTTAAATACGTTTAAATATTATATTTTAATTTATGCAGATTTCGTAGTTAATTTTTTTATCAATTATTATATTGTATCCAATAAACAGTAGTGATTTCAAATGTTTAAAAAATATATGCCTTGGGTAAAAACAAAACCAAAACATATAGTGCTCCAGCCTCATTTGTTATCGTCTGAGCCATCGTCAGATGGATAGGAAATAGTTAAAATGATCCAACTAGAACGTGTATTTTCGAATGCGTATAATAGCACTTTAAGTTGACTTACGCCTGTCGAATTCCAATTTTTTTTTTTTTTAACTCCTTAGTAGCTATTTTTACAGAATACAAACCCATAAAGTAACGGTCCAAAAATTGCAATCATTGGACCAGTTCAGATACACGGTTAGTCGACTTACACCTGCAGTTCCAATTTTTTTCAATTTTGATCACTTAGCAACTAGTTTTACCGGCATATGTTGCAGAAGTCCGAATAATCATATATCAAGTTCCATATATCAAAGTAGTTTGGCAGATGCTGTTTCGCGCGCAGACAGACATACAGACAAGGCCACATATATTTTATAGCTGTTACTATTTTTATTATATTTTCACTTTCCTAAGCGGCGAAGAGAGGGAGTTATTTCCCCTTTGTTTATGTTTTTAGCGTCGCCCTCTTTTTATGGAACGTATTTTTATTTATTTTATTATTATTTTTATTATTAAATATTTAAATATTTTTACGTGCATCAGATTTAATCCATGGACACGTGTTTCTAGTCCAGCCTTCATCACCATGGACCATCAACAAGTATCAAATTCCCAGCCGCACGATCAGCAGTCCAGCCTCTTACCAATGAGCCACGAATGTCGTCAGACATTATGCGCTGTGTTTTATCGCTTTAAATGTTAATTTTTTTACAAATAAAAAAAATCTTTAAATATTAAAATAAATAAAAATAATGATAAAAAATAGGCATACATAGTGATATATAGTGATAAGTAGGAATATTGTACCTCTAGAAAACAAAATGTAATGTAGATGATTTAAAAAAAAATTATTGTTAATTAAAGATGGCGGCATACTAAATGTAAGCAATGGACAATTGCAATCTGGAGGTATCTGGCATCTACTCAGATAATGAGCTACCTTACTACCTTACTCTACCTATGTATTAAGCACTGTTAAAGTAAATACTGATCACTTAGCAACTAGTTTTACCGGCTAATGCGGAAAGTTGTGGTTGCTTTGTTCTTTCCATACTCCTTGACCCAACTCGATAATGTATAGAAACACCTTATATTAAGTGAGAAATACTAATAGAGGTTTTTGGATGTTGGCTCATATCTATATAGGCATATACACTTATGAGCAAAAAAATATAGGCCAAGGGTGAAAGAAGGAAGAAATCGATTTTCCAATATTTTTCCATGAATTTTTGTTAATTTGGACTGAAAATTTCTATTTTGCACATAATTATTATTATAGCATATAATGATAAGCGGAAAAATTAATCCTAAATATGGTAGGACCGCATCTTGGCGAGGATATAAAACCCCGAATAGCAGGATTAAAGCAGTTCAAAATGACTTACAAAAAGATTTTTGATATTTTAAGAAAAGAAAAAAGAAAACATCTCTTTCTGTAGTGAAGCGAATTGGTCAAAGGTTCGAAGTCGAATGCTTCGTAAAAGGGAAATCTGGATCTGGTCGCCCTAGAGCATTCACTTTGAAGGACAACAACAGGCTTAAATTATCTGTTTTGAAGGATTGAAAGAAAACTTATGTTGACCATAGCAAAGAATTCAAAACAGGGGCTGAAAATTCTCATTCTAGATATACAATATCTTGACGAATGAAAGAAATGGGATTCTATTCTAAAAGGTGTTCAAGGCAGCCATTTTCATCTAAGAAGAACATCAATGATAGAAAGAGACTTTTCTCGTATTATGGCAAGAAAGGTACAGACTGGTTCAGGAATGTTTTCTGGTTAGATGAATCAAGATTTTGTCTTGTTATTGATGCTCCCGAAGCTCCCGAAAGGTGCAATCGAAGAACTGGAAAAAGATTTTCACCAAGTTGCATAAAAACGACAGTTAAATACGGGAATGGAGGGACACTGGTATGGGGAACTTTTGCTGCAGCAGGAGTTGGGGAACTTATTAGATGTGAGAAGTCAATCAATGCAAAGCAATACATTCGAATATTGGAAACAGGATTGTTGTCAAGTATCCAGAAGCTGGGAATATCCCAGAAGATTATTTTTTCAACATGATAATGCCCCTGCAAACACTGCTAAAGTCACAAAAAATGTTTTTCTGATAATTCAATTTTTGTGATATTTTGACCAGGTCAAAGCCCCGATTTAAACCCAATCGAGAATATTTGGTCCATAATATCTCGTGCATTGGCTGGAAGAACCTTTTCGAACAATGACAAACTGTGGGAAGCTGTGGAAAGCGAATGGAATATCATCTCCTCTTTACAGCGTTCCACTTTGGTTGAGAGCATGTCTAAAAGGATTGATCTTTTAAAGAAATCGAAAGGGAATGCGATTCCATCCTAAGCATTTATTAAAGCAAATGTCTTGTTCTATGTTAATAGTCTTGTTTAAGTTTTCTTTGTTCGATTGTTTTTGGGTTTGTTTTGTTTTGTTTTTTTTTTGCTCACGAGTGTATGTATAAGGCATGTTTGAATTAATTCCCGTTTTATTTATGCCGATATATTCATTTATTTACGACGGAACGAATCAGGTCATAAAAGGGTTAAGGTTCCAAAAATGCATACCAGAATTGTCCCTCAATGACTCGTGACGTAATTAATCGCGTACATGATAAATTCAGTTGTAAAGTTATAGGTTTTTGGACGTTGAAGATTCAATTCTTTGAACGGCCAACACTTAGAATACAATTGTGAATTGATTAAGACTACTAACCAGTCATTGTTCCGTATAGATTTCCGAGTTCAACAAGAAGATTCTTTAGTTCGAAAATATACACCTAAAGAGATTAAATCAACCAAAACGTTGTGAAAATAACACGCAACAGTAGTTCAAAAAAATTATATAATACGAATTATAAATCCTCATATTAAAAAAAAAGAAACGTTAAACACTATTAGTACAAACATTAACTGCGTACTTTCTAATCTATGTGGATGGACGTCTGGTGCCACGCGAAGGAAATTGTGCCTAAAACATTTAGGGTCCCCTTTAATACTTTCCTTCTTCAAAGTCGTATTGCGTTACACGATATGTTATGCTGTACAAGTCATGCAGACAAATAAATAAACAGGGCAATGATCAAGCGAAATCAAAACTGAAATCGAGTCGTCTATTTCTAATGGAGACCGTTTTTATGCGATTGGTCAAATTAACTTGCATGACTAAATCGTTTAGACTTTCTTTATACGTGAAGTCGTCCGTTTTATTAAAGCAAAATACTAATGGGCTTATGTGAAAAAATCTGTACATTATTTCAAGTAGCCTAAAAGCCAGCATTCAATCGACCATTTCAAACCATTTATTGAATAAGCATCTTGTAAATCAATTCTGAAAATGATTTTAATTATTTCAATTATACTGACGACTATTTAGATTTTGATTGTTATTTCTATAATGACTTTCATTTCCATATGTATACATTTTTTTCTAAGTTGTCAATCTGGATATACGGATATCTGCATTAACTAATAAAATGTTTGGGGGTATATAAAAATATAGAACAACATGACGATTGACCAACGTTTTGACGTTAACACGTCTCGTCGGGGTTTAGAGGTGAATCTTGCAATAAAAAGATAACTAATAGTACATAAATTAAAAAAAATATATACATATATAATAGCTATATTCACGTATTGATCGCTTTTAAAAAAATATTAATTTTTAGTTCAGGTTATCAATATATATATATATATATATATATATATATATATATATATATATATATATATATATAAAGAACAGTATATTTAGACAGAAACGCCCTACAAAGAATAGCCGAACATGTGCCAGCTTATTTCTTCACAAGCTCGCCCTTTAAAAGCTCTTTTATATTAATTAAGAAATATTTATGCCTTCATAAGACTTTCATATGACATTTTGACCATTTAATTTACACACACACACACACACATATACATATATATATATATAAATATATATATATATATATAAATATATATATATATATATATATATAAGTGAAAGTGTCTGTCTGTCTGTGTGTCTGTCTGTGTACATTTCCCTACGCAATAACTAATTTTCAGTCTACAGACTCGAGATTTGATATACAGGGTACTGAGATTTGGGAAAATCTTTGTGATTGGTTTTCGGCCAGAAATTTGGCTATTAAGGGGTAAAAGTTCAACGATTTGACCTTTGAGAACTCTACCAAACTCCTCGGAGAATTTTTGGTATAAATAATTGAAATTTTAGATATAGGTTCCTTGGACATGGGTCTAACTTAATGACTTGATTTGAGCCCAAATCAATAAATGTTAAGAGGTCATAATAGGTAAAAGTTTTTTTTTAATTTGACCTCTGCGGTCTCTACCAAATTACTCAAACAATTTCTGGTCTAAACATTTGAAATTTTACATAAAGAGTATTCAGAGATAGAGCAAGCTTTTTAATCGGTTTGAGCTACAAATATGTATGTATGTATAAACATGTTACATGATAAGGGCTGTCCCTTTTTCATGTAAGTATAAAAATAGAGAGATCTACTTAAAATGAAAATAAAATGAGAGAAAGCAGAAATCGGACCCTAGACATAGGTTTTAAAGAACAATAGGTTTAAATGGAATGTCCAGTAAATTGTTAATTCTGATGAAATAAATAATAAATAAACTATTCATTGTTAAAAGAATGTGGATAATAAAATATGGGTTAAATGAATTAGATATGCAGGTTGAATTCTTTTGTGAAAACAACAAAGAAAAAAATAGGTTATTGAGAAATCAGAATGTTCGGAAACGTGCGACTCGCGCATGTTGATGGCACGTGAATTGTGGTCACGTGGCCGGACATGCATGGATTTCTCAATATAGGAAATGAGAGTTAGTTAGTTGGAAAAAAGTTAGTGAGAAACTCAGAGGGAGTTGGAGAACGACAGACGATAGTCTGGGTCCAGACATGGGTTTCAATCGTCTAGAAGCGAGACGGTCACTTTTGAAACAATAGAATGTGAACCTTTGAATTCCTGAACGCAAAGCCACCAACCGGTCAGTGGAAGAATAAATGTTCAACATGTTTTTATAACTGCCATCTCCTGTGTCCATCATTACATGAAAAAGGTATTGTCTATTTATGTGTACAAACTATTTGAAATTCATCATCTAAAAAATATATATGTTAGAAAGTAAATGTGTTTATTTATGTTATACAAACACTCCCGCTCATACGAACTGTCAAAGCATAAATGCCAACCTGTCAATCCATCGGCATAAATGGAAACCTCTCAATTATCGGTCTGTCTATCTAGATATGAAAACACTTTCTCAAAATGTATTTATATGTAATCGTTCAATTATAAACTCTAACTGTCTCTTTATATTTCACTAATGTGTTAATGTCCTCATCTCCTAAGACTCTTATCCTTACTTTTCTCATAACATGAACGTTAAAATATAACAAACATGTCTGCCTAAAACTTTCGACAGAGGTGACGAATTTTCACAACATCAATCTCGTTTTTAAGCTCGACCCCTCAGACGAAAAATACCGAAAAATTGGCTAAAAACATTATTTCCTTCACCCTCAACTGGGCATTTTTCAACAGGGAGAGGTCGCTTTTTTCGCCGATATTTTCGAAAGTCATCCCCTCTTTTCGATTGTCTAGCCTTAATTTAAACCTACGCTACTTGCAGTTTGGCGGTGGTCGTAACAGCAAAGACGTCAAGTTTTTTCCCCGTTATTTTCCTCTTTCGCGGTTCAAGCCTGCCTTCCTACTAACACCTTTTATTTATTTATTTTTTTTTTTTTGCTTAACACACACCTCCAAACACCTGGGCAACGCCGGGCTGAAATGCTAGTATATATATAAGTGAAATTGTGTGTGTGTGTGTGTGTGTGTGTGTGTGTGTGTGTGTGTGTGTGCATTTCACTACCAAATAACTCCCTCAATATTCAGTCTATAGACTCAAGATTTCACATAAGGGGTATAGAAATTTGGGAAAATCTTTTTAATCGGTTTTCGGCAAAAAAATTGGCTTTCAGTGGGTCAAAGTTCAACGATTTGAACTTTGACCCACTCTACCAAACTTCTCCACCAATTTTTTATCTAAAACACTTGAAATTTTAGATGTCGGTTACGTAGACAAAGATCAAACATTTTAAATTGATTTGAGCCCAAAACAATAAATGTTAGGGGTTAAAATTAGGATCAAAGTTTTAGAAAAATTACCTCTGCGATCTCTACCAAAATACTCAGTCAATTTCTGGTTTAAACATTTGAAATTTTACAGCCTGCATTCGTCTCAACACTAGACGAATTGAACCTTCCCCACTCAAAAAAGAGATGTTAAAATGGCATGTTACTGTGTTTTTATTTGAAATGCTAATAAAGAAGTATATATTTTTTAATTAAATTGAAAAATAATTAATAAAACTCAATTGCATTGTATGGCTTTCTAATCGTTTATTTATTTATTTTATTTATTTTTAATAATTCAAATTTCCTATATGCTTTCCAATGTTTTCGAAAGTAAGGACACTATTTCTTAGATATTACGTTTCTGAATTTTTTTAGATAAAGATTGGTTATTATTCGTGTTATTTGGATAATTTGAACAACTGTTCTCATCTTGGGTGTCATTTTCACAGCATTTCGGCTTGTATAACCTTCGAGCTTCTTCAGGTGTATCTTGTCGAACTCGGGAATGTTTGTGTCGAACTCGAGATTCTGCACAGAATTTCGAACGGAATCCTTTTGTTTACTTCACAGGGGTGCAGATTCCCGAATTAGAAACATTTTGAAGAAGGTCGGAGGTTACATCGGTCGAAACCTTGTGAAAATTACACTCAAGAAGAGAACAGTAGTCTGAAGAATGCAACTAATATGAATATTTATTAAATATTTATTATTTTAAAAGAAATATTATTATCATTGGCATTAGTGAAATTATACAGATTGATGTAGAAATCACCATGAAATTTCCACGGAGTCCCAATTGTTATCTTTATCATTTCCCGTGGAAATGATTCGACTTTGAAAGTGAAGACAAACCAAAAACCTTAAATGAGTATCATCACATTGTAATCAAACCCATCTTCAGAGTATTTTCACTCAAGACAACTACAACAAAACATTAGGATCATGATAATATACGGAGTTTGAAACAAACTCAAATATTGGTATACAAAACAGAACAAATAATAACTAGAGAAACGTCGCATCTTATAATAAGCAATATTCCATGTTTGTAATCGAAACTTAGTTATATTTCTCGAAGATTGTTTTTCTGTACCTTTGAGAGTAATTGTCTAATTTTAGTATAAATAGTATTTTTACATATATTCTAGAATATAGAATCTGTTAATAATACTTATCAGTAATCATTTTCGCACCATATAATCTCTTAAAAGTGTGTAAGTGAGTGAGTAAGTGAGTGAGTAAGTGTGAGAGAGAGAGGGGGGAGAGAGAGGACGATTCCAAAATTAATTGGATATCTGTTACAAGGTTGTTAGTTTGAATAAAAACTTTTGGCATTATTAGGAATCAAAAGTGACACCAGAAAAGAAACTGACGAAATCAGGTGACTTCAGAGCTGAAATGATCCTGTTACATTTTGACTGACAATTTAAGCAAGCGAAAGCCACCGTAACTATTCTTCAAAGAGACCCGGTTATCGTGGGAGGATCGTACACAATGTAGCTAGGTGTAACGAAAGAAGCTATCTGTTTATCTTTCTCTATGTTTCTTTTTGGCACGCACGGACCCAAAATGTTAGTTTACCGCTTTAAATTTGTCTTTCTCATTCCAGACAAGGCATGTAGCCACTTGATGTAAGAAGCTAAAAAAATAATATTTAAAGATCAAAAACAAGCCAGTGATAAGTGTTATGTGGATGGATTTTGCTCCAGAAAATCTTCAAACTTTGTCGGCTCAGAGAATGTGAGGAATAAAGGACAAAATAAGAGAAGCAAGGGTTACGAGGTTGCCGGAAATAAAAGTATGGTCTACTTTTTAGTTTCTTCTAGATGAGAAGCACGATGAAGAAGCTCAATTGTGACCTATTGGAGAAGACGGGGAAATATAGATCTCGTGACTTATCCATTTACCACACTTTGAAATAGACTCCCTTTTAACAGGATCGCCACTCAAGGCAAAGAGTCATTCGAACATAACAGGTTAATGAGATGGAACTGATTGCCAGCCGAAAAATGAGGAATACTATGTAAGTACGAACATTGATCAACAGTTTGAACTGCATTTGCTGGTTTATAGAGCAGTATTGACATTGGAATTGAAAACGACTAAGTTGTAGTTCAAACACTGATATTGGACAGAACCTCGACCATCTCATCTGCACACCGCTCACGCTATAGGCTCCAACTGAAATCGTGTAGGTTGACTAATATGCGAATATCAGTGCTTTGTTTTAGCGCTTCAAAGGAGAAACAAGGTTTTTCTTTTGTCTTTTTTGTCTAACGACTGATAGTGAAGTTGCAGAAACGAGAAGAGAAAAAAGAGAGTTAGCAAAGTAACTTTGTCAGAGTAAATATAAATTGACTGGTTAATTACACAAGCCACGAGCCTTTTATAAATATATATATATATATATATATATATATATATATATATATATATATATATATATGGGGGGGGTATTTGTTTTTGTTTTTCCGATACGTTTTTGAATGAATTCAATTATTTACGAAAGTGCATTTTACCTAAATGCGAGTTGGGAATAACTTTCCTTTTAACCAATTTGGTACTACACAGAGAGAACGGTACATATATTGTTTTTAAAATATATAATATATATTATTAAATTTTAAAAACAATGTGTGTGTGTGTGTGTGTGTGTGTGTGTGTGTGTGTGTGTGTGTGTGTGTGTGTGTGTGTGTGTGTGTGTGTGCGTGATATGTCCGGTTTGGAGTTTGAAATCATCTTCCATTAACTCCTTCTTTAGGAGGGTAGTGTCGTATATGTTGGTTCCTTATTATAATATCCCCGGCATTACTTTTTTCTTAGGGGGTATAGTGCAATGCCTCTTCTCTTGTCATGATAACAACCTTCCGGGCATCATTACCTTCTTTAATAATAATAATAATAATAATAATATGACACCTATAAAAGTCTGGGAATTTCGAAATCAATAGCAATGAAAGACAAAATTGGAAAACAATACCTGAGAAGAACCAGAAAACTCTTTGAAACTGAATTATATAGTAGAAACCTAATAAAAGGTATAAATACATGGGCAGTATCACTAGTAAGATACATTGAACCGTTCATAGACTGGACCAAAGAAGAGCTGAGGCATAAGACAAGGAAACAATGCACATCCAGAGATGATGCTGAACTACTTTACGTGAAAAGGTGAGACGAAAGAAGATGACTGGTTTGTATAGGAAACTGTGTGAATGACAATATAAAGAACTAGAAAAATACATAGGGCAGAACGCAGAAAGGTTAATACCTGCAGCAAAAAACACTATAAAAATGAACAAGATAGAGAACAAAGAGGCAAGTGATAAGACGAAAAAAAAGAGAAATATGAAGAGAAACAGCTAAATGGGTGCTTTATAAGGATACCAAAGGATGAGACTCACGAAAACACTTGGACATAGTTACGAAAAGAACATAGTTACGAAAAGAACATAATTACGAAAAGAAACTGAGTTTCTAATCAAATCTGCATAAGGTAATGCGATTAAAACAGATCATACTAAAGCAAGAATCAACAAGACACAAGAAAACAGCAAGTACAAACTCTGTGGACAAAGAGACGAAACGATAAAGCATATAATAAGAAAATGCAGCAAACTAGTTCGATAAATATAACAATATACACGATCAAGTGGGGAAGGCAGTGTACTGGGAAATATGACAACTGCATCATCATCATCATCATCATCATAATAATAATAATAATAATAATAATAATAATAATAATAATAATAATAATAATAATAATAATAATGTCTCTTCCGTGCCTTATTATGATTTACGTTTTTAGCTCAATGCAGTTCAGTGCGTGTTTATATTTGGAATACGCCCATGAAAGGTGGGACCACGTGCGGCTACATTAGTTGAAATACTGTACGAAAACAGGTTCAAATTCACCTCTGGGGCTTTTAGTAGGCCTCTCATCCTTTGACGTATGGTTTGAAATGTATCCTTTTATTTTTATTTTTATTTTCACCCACATTTTCTATGGTTCCGTTTTGTTAGGCGCACAGGGAGAGAGGGTTTCCCTGCACTGTGAAAAGATGGGCAGGTGTTTGAACGACACAGGTAATGTTTTAGATCAGATTCGTGTTGAAAACAAATAACACGAATACACGTGCGCACACAGACACACACACACACACACACACACACAGACACACACACACACACAGACACACACACACACACACACACACATAGTATACACTCATACATGCCCATATATATATATATATATATATATATATATATATATATATATATATATATATATATATATATATATATACCCAAAACCTCGGCCTTTAATAAAGGGGAGACTAAAACTTGCTGCTATGGTTTAAAATGATCTGAAATAACAGCAAGGAGAGACTTGATTCCAAATATTTTTCATACGTTACATTTCCCCTCTTTTGGAAATAGGGTACAATTATGAATATCTTCTGTACCAAATAATCCTTATACACTGTGAAATTTACTTCGTGTATGAAAACCAAAGGGGGGAAATAAAACACATGAGAAATATTAGGAATCAAATCTCCCCTTGCTGTTATTTCCTATCATTTGAAACTATAGTAGCAAGTTTTAGTCTTCCCGCCATCAAGGTCAGGTTTTGGGGAAATACCAGATATTTGTTAATTCATATGCAAAACTAGGAAAACAAATGACTCTGATTGAAACATTTTATCGCTGTAAAAAGTACAAAAATTAGGATCTGGGTGATAAATAATACCCTGATGTGTGATCTTAAAGGCAAATGTTACATAACCCACTACACAATTCAGGTCATTATCTTTCCAACGAGTCTTCTCCAACACATCTCCTACCCTTATTTTCTTCCCTCAACACACCTTTCTCCAAAACCCCTACTGCTCACATTCACAAAGTATACCCCCACTTTCTTCTAAAGCGTAAACCACACCCGAATATCTTATAAAAAAAACAAATGTAATCTTAACTCTCTTTTAAATATCACTCCTTTCCTTTTTTTTTTTTTTTTTGATGAAGTGGTCTCCTTTAATTAAGATTCCACTGAAACATAGATGCACATATGTAATCAATAATGCTTGCATAATACACAGACTGTCCTCCATTGAGCATTCTTTAATAATCATACGGGTTTCATTGAATTTACTTCTAGGAAACGAATCTATACAACTATTATGCTTATATATATATATATATATATATATATATATATATATATATATATATATATATATATATATGATCAGAAAGAATGGAAATAGTATTACGACGAGATAGAGAGATAACAAACCAACTAATCAAGTTGTGTTCACCTGTTCATCGATGTTTCGTCTTTATTCTTAGATTTCTTAAGGATGAATGAAATTAAGAAAATAAGATACCAGTACAATATTTGAAAATATATTTTTGCTGTAATGTATTTCTTTGTTTTATTTCAGAACAAAGTCATACATTCTCTCTCTCTCTCTCTCTCTCTCTCTCTCTCTCTCTCTCTCTCTCTCTCTCTCTCTCTCTTTATATTATATATATGTATATTCAAAATCACATAGTATATGCGGCCCAAATAAGATTTCGGCATGGCCAACCAACACTATCTATTATGAGGAATAATGAATAACAGCACCAAGCTGGATATTCCACCAGACTAGATAAATACTTGTCCTGTAAGCCGGTATGATTAAGAGATCACAAAAAAGTTATACTATAACATATTTAAATGGTCAACTGGAGAGAAAAAATTATATTCTCAACTTCTTTATGTATCCATTGTTTGATACGTAAAGGATAAATTTAATAGAATATTCGTATATCTACATATCTCATACAGGATTCAAGTGTTTGTACTTCTGAAGGAGTTTGCTTGATTTTCAAGAACTTCGATTGAAGTAAAATGAAGCAAAAATAGATTTTTGTTGTAAAAATTATTATTATTCATTAGATTCGTTTACCATGGATTTCTTTCTGATAACAGCCATAGACTTTCTTTGTATATTTAGTGTTAATAAGCGACACATTAATATTTTATTAGCAGGCCTCCCGACGTTGCCCGGTCGTAAAATACGATTAAATATGTTATTTTAATTCATGCAGTTGTCGTATTTAATATTATTGAGTCAATTCTCAATCGATTACTATAGTCTACCCGACATATAAAAATGATTTTAAAAGTTTTTAAAAAGATAACCTGGTGCTATCAGCTAGAATCGAAACCAAAACATGTAACTTCCCAGCCTTATTCGTTACCGTCGGATCTGAATTCATACAGATACAAAAAGTGTAGAAAATAACATTGTATTACCAAAACATTTATATTAGCACATGCATAGATAAGCATTTTAAGTCGACTTGCGCCTGCCAAGTGCCAATTTCATTTTCAATTTTGACCTGTTATCAGCTATTTTTACCGACTAACGACTAAATTGAATTTGTTCAACAGCTTTAAATTCCTTATTTCAAGTCTGTTGACCAAAATTTACGGATGAGTTTGGTAGAAACCGTTACTAAAACAGACAGACGGACAAGATTATGTGTGTATATATATATATATATATGTATGTATATATATATAAATTTTATTAAATATGAGTAGTAGTAGTAGTAGTAGTAGTAGTATTTTATGCCCTATGGCATTCGACACGCCATAATATCATAAAATTTTGCAGTTTTTTCTACTTATAAATGTTTGTTTTAGTAGTAGTAGTAGTAGTAGTAGTAGTAGTAGTAGTAGTAGTAGTAGTAGAATCATTGACTGTCCCTATAACACACTATTGGTCTCAACAATGTTTTGTTACAAATTTTATTCCATTCTCTTCAATAGTTTTTGAGACTGTATGTTACCAATGTACAGACAGACAAAAATACTCATTTATATATAGATATTAGTTGAAGCTACCATTAACGCCAGGTAATAGATTAGAAAGATGATCTGAAAAGGGTCATTCCTTTCCATCTGTGTACAGAGCTCTATTGAACAACGCGTATTATTAATAAATGGGGTTCACATCAGCTTTGACACAAAAAAATGGGGTGCAAATATTTGGCCCTTAAAATGGAACGTGCGTAGCTCTGGAGGCTGGGCGGTATAAACTAAGAATGGGACCGGAAATGATGTTAAGGGAGAATAAAGATGGACACCATCTGGGGAAGAGAAGAAGTGCGTGATTGCAAAGAACACGTGGCGTCGAAGATGTTGAGTGTGAACTAAAATTAACTTCACGTAGAAGTAGACATAGACAAATATATAAATTCCATATATATGTATATATATGTGTGTGTGTGTGTAATATATATACACACATACATATTATATATACATACATACATACATACATAAATGTCTACATATACACACATATATACATATATATATTTATTGGAAAATATGCTTATACAATTATATTTCGCCTTTTATTTATACCACCCTTTAATTTATGAAGCTCGATATAACTACAGAGCATATAACTAATAAATAACAAATGGTCTACATTCCAAATTTGAAGACGTTGTCGATCTTACCGTTTATTTTTTTAAAACTAGTTAAAATCTTAAATTCTTGACCACACCTGTTTCGTAACGCAGAATCATTCATATATTTATTGCGTTAATTTTCGAATCTATTTCGCCCTTAACTCATCAGAAGAGCAGTAGCTCATCAACTTTAAAAGAAAATAAAGGAACATGGTCGTGATTACAAAATCCGAAAACGCAATTGCGACTTCTCTTCCGATTTTCTTTCACGTTGAATATAGATACAAAAATTGTAGTAGTAGTAGTAGTAGTAGTAGTAGTAGTAGTAGTAGTAGTAGTAGTAGTAGCGACATAGAGATTGGGACGAGTCAGAGACTGATTAAAGAGGGATAGGCTAAGAGAGAGAAAGAGATTATAACGAGAGATGGTAATGATAAAAAGGAAAGATATATAAATGATATAGAGAAAGACGATAGAGAGGGGTAGTAAAGAGAGAGGACAAAAACCGATAGATGTAGTAGATATAAAGAAAGTGAGATCATGTTTGCTATTAAAGTTATCTGTAAACGTTAATATGGCTAAAATGAAATTATAAATCCTTGAATATATATTACTAAGCTTTATCTGCTGATATTTAACCTTTAAATGGCAATTTGGAATTGATTCGTATAGTTTATCATAAACGATTTCTTCAAATAACTATCTAACATCCGTTTTCTTATATATTTTATATATATATATATATATATATATATATATATATATATATATATATATATATATATATATATGACTCTTTCGCCAGTAGGTAGAGATTGTGTCAACTAGTATGAATTTCAAGAGTATTTTATTAAATACATGTCGGAACGGCTTGGCGGTGAACGAAGATGTACCCAGGGTACCCAGCGAATGAGGCAATGAGGTTGAGAGGTCAGCTTTCTAGACAAAATACGCTAGAGGCAGGTGTCGAATTCTTAGATAGAAATTGCATCACGTTTGCGATACAAAGTTTTCGAGGCAGTTTGTAGCAAGGTTGGACACGATGTATGGGTCTAAGTGAATCTCCTCAAGACTGTTCACTCGTCGGACAATTTTTTTTTTATAAAGGAAAATAAGTAAGAAGAAACTGATATTAGATTATATTTTATAAGGAAGAAATTCTTGGTCTCTCCCCGTGTGAACAAACTTCTTTCCCGAATAAAGCCTTTAAAACTGCATTAAGTCTCCTTGTGTTTCCATGCATGAATTATTCACCTGAGTTAAACGATGCAGGAAACGAACACATGGAAAAAGCAATGATCAATAATGGAGACCAAACTACACAAGTACAGAGAGACTTTTATTTATTTGAATTGCTTCTTGATTGCTCACCGGCGATAGCCAACATGTAAACAAGTGCACATTCGTGGTAAAACCCACGTGCTTCCTATGTGTCCATTCGTGTCACTTTGTTTAAAGCTTGTTCATTTAATGTTTTGTTTGTAAAAATCCAACACCGATAATATTTTTATAAATAAATATTAACAATTATTTTCATACCTACACATACTAGTGTTTCATGCTTACGCAATCATCGGTGTAGGAAATGACAATTACTATCATCCGGAAGATTCGAACTCAGTAACAAATCCAACCTTAACTCCGTACCTTCAGGCTGCCAACAGTTAACACACGAATTGAAGGAAATTAAGTGCCTATAAATGCCATATCAGTGGGTATGATTAATAAATAGTCAGATAGTATTCAACAACAGTAAGTTAAGTCAACATATTTCATTTTGCGCTTACGCTGACGTTTTTTTTTTGATTCCTTAAAAAGGGTCAATTTTAATTTCTTAAATGGGCTTATAACGATACTATTTTTATAAATAAATGTTAATTATTTTAACCCTACGAACACTAGTATTTCATACTTACGCAATTATCAGTGTAAATACTGAAAAGGAAAAATAAATATTAAAAAAAGAACAACGAATTGCTCCCAGAATTTACTTTGATATGAAGACTGGTGCTAAGCCGTCGGGAGTTATTTATTTTGTTATGTATCAGCCGAAGTAGATCAAGTGCTTTGATCTATCTGTTTTTCGTGATGGGCAGTTAATAGAATGTCGCTAAATGGCAGGTGCTCGTCTGAACTCCAATCCCTGGTCCCCCCTCGCCAATCTTTCACGAAAAACACCCGTCTAGCTGAATCCACTGTGAAAAATTTCCCCCACTCTATATCTGTGCCTAAATCAAAACGCGGATTCCATGAACAAAGCTTCTTTCTTAGAACTGCACGCCTGTGGAACTCTGTTCCGTCTGCCTGTTTCCCTCCGGACTACAACTTGGATGTCTTCAAGTCTAATGTTAACAAATTCCTAATGAACCGCCCCCTTAAGTAAACACTCCATCAAATCTCCACATTACGTAATGTACTTGCAATAACCCTTATCCCTGAGTGGCTTCCGGGCCTTGATAAGTGGTGATCACTGTGTAAAAACAAAAAAAACACAAAAAAAATGGTGGTCAGTTAATAGGATGTCGCTAAATGGTGGTCAGTTAATAGGATGTCGCTAAATGGTGGTCAGTTAATAGAATGTCGCAAATATTCAAGTGTTGAGAGCCCTTTTCATCCAATTTTACTCTGTTTGTTATTTTCTCAGAAATAAGAAATCAATCCGTGAAATAATTTAAGATTTTTGGCTTCGCGACAAACGATGCTGGCAGAATAAAATATTCAGGTAAATGTAGCTATTCGCTTACCTTTCACATTGCAACTTTCTCCCACGCGCACGTGTTTACATATATAGAGTCTGGTCGACACACGTCTGCGTTCATAGACATTTGCAAAAAAAAAAAAACGCGATCGTTCTAACGTAGATAAAGACAGGCGCAGTGACATGCCGCCCACCGAAAAGTGCACTTTACGAACGTGCAACCATATCGAAACGACACGCTGGGGCGTGCCGGGACTTATATAGGCAGAACTCATCGACACGTGTATATGCGTAGATACGTCTCTCCCAATCTCGTATTTAATGACCTTACACACACACACACACACACACACACACACACACACACACACACACACATAGTAGACGCCGATGTGTGCGAGTACGGAAGGACAGATCAAAGATGGGGAGCGGGGTAAGGACTCAGTTATATTTCCCTGCAGACATTTAATCCAAATTATTCCCATCAAAATGTTACTAGAGGTTAAAAAATAAAAGCACATGCCTTTCTATATAATAAAGTAACGTATGTGTGTCCGACTCGACCCGATTATGTGTGCAAATTTAATTTCATGAGCAAAGAGAGGCTAAATCTTCATAATAACTTATAATTAAAAGTCGGAAATGAAAGAATAGTCACGTGTGTAGATTTAATTTAGGAGCAATGAAGGAGCGACTTAATCTCAACAATATCCGATAATGATAAAAATAAAAAAGGAAGGAATTTCTTTCACATTAAATATCGATACAAAAATAGTAGTAGTAGTAGTAGTAGTAGTAGTAGTAGTAGTAGTAGTAGTAGTAGTTCTCGTACAGGCCATCATCAACAATTGCTCACTGACAATAACCTCTTTTGTACCATGGAATCTGAGTAACAAGTTTTACCAAATTTCCAACGTTCTCCATCTCGGTTCGTTACCTATTGAAAACCAAACGACTTTGCGTTATCACAATAGCCTCCTTAAGTTCCCAGTGTTCTACACACTCTTCCAGTGGAGGTTTGGTTAGTGCTCTCCCTCCTCGGCATTTCCTTCTTTCTTGATCTCTGACGACTATTCAGTACGGCTCCAGCCAAGGCCGATTATTATTATTATTATTATTATTATTATTATTATTATTATCATTATCATTATTATTATTATTATTATTATTATTATAACAGAACAAAGGGAAATAGAGACTTCTGTATTTTTCTTATCAATTAGTTTTGTCTTTTTATTAATCAGTTTTGTCTTATTTTTATCGATTACTTTTGTCTTTTGATCGATTAGCAAGGTCTAACTGACTCCAATAAATGCCGTCAATCGTGCGAAAATGCAATGTTCTACCAGAATTGTGTTTAATTTTCGATTTTTAAGCGATTATTGAGACTCGCCAGATGATCGTCTAGTGTCAGCCATTGTTTCTTGTTCTAATCTGAGACTCTGCACTACTTGTGTTTCAAAGTAAATAAATGCTTTAAAATAAGTTAAAATACAAAAATAAACTCATCCAAGAAGGTAGAAGAGTAACTGGTCTTGCCTTTGGTAACAGTAATGTATTTGTTTCTTATATATTTATTCTTGTTTTGTTTTTTTGTCCTTTTTGTTAATTTGTTTGTTTTTGTTTTGTTTTTGTTTTTTTGTTTTTTTTACCAGTGTTTAGTTTTGTTGCCGATACTGGAAAATCCCCCCCCCCCAACTTTTCTTATATAAATTCATTGTGGGAAGGAGAATTAAATTGTCATGAGGAATAGGAGCAGACATCGCCGTCATAGGATAGAATAAGCAAAAGAAGGAAAGACAAAAAAAAAGGATAATATGGGGGGGGGGGTGAAAATATTGCTGAATGTGAAATTCAATTGTGAAGTGTAGATTGATGTCGAGTGAATGTCAAATGGAAAACAGAATAACAAACAAATGAGAAATTAATTTCAGTAAAAAAAAAAAAAATGATGAACACGAAATTGTTTTGATAATATTTTTATGGTGTCAGATCATACGAAACTAGGCCGTCGTGTTAGTAGGAAACGGCAAGCCTCTAGGGCAGTGTTTCCTTCTTTTTTTTTTTTTTTTTTACAAGGAAATCACTCTTATCAAGGCCCGAAAGCTACTTGAGGATAAGGGTTAATGAATATTAAGTGAGAGTGTAGTAATCGTTAATGGTTTAGATTGGGTAGAATTTGGATTATTTAAGAGGGTGGCTCAACAAGAACTTGTTTATATTGGACTTAAATGCTACGGGAATCAGGCCACCGAAACATTGTTCCACAGGCGGGAAGTTCTAGGAAAGAAGTTTTATTCGTCGAATCTGCGTTTAGATTTAGGCACAGAAAGAGAAAGGGGGAAATTGTTGATAGTGGTTATAGCTAGTCGAGTGTTTTTTCTGAGAGTTGGGCATAGACTGAAACTCAGATGAGCACTTGCCATGAAAATAACGATATAGCAAAGACAGGCTCGCAACATCTCTTCTGTGGGGAAAATGTAGCAAGGAAGAGAAAAACGCATCACCTACTAAGTTTCGAAGCCGGTTTTGAACTCCTGTCCAGATGAGGCAACGGTACTTCATTTTAGAACAGAGGATGGCATCGGCAGTGAGATATCTATTGGAACGGTAGAGTGATCCAACCATTTTTCCAGCAATCTTGGCAACAGATTTGACGTACGTTCTATTTCAAATCAGGAGTGAAGGTCAGTACGAGGAGCTTGTCAAGACATGATGATTACGCAAGACGAGAGCCATTCATTTCAATTGGGGTGTGATGGGTGTCAGAACGATTATGATGTAAATAGAGAAGCTTTGTTTTAGATGCATTACCGTTTGCCCCATCGTAGCACGTGTCAAGGTCAGAAGAGAGAGAATTAGAAAGATCTTGGTCTTTGCCGGCCTTTGCAGATTTGTCATTTTTACCTTTGTGAAACCCTTCTAATAATCGTGATTCCCCAAGGAACCCCTACATAAGAAAATATTTTACAAGCTTATTTCTTATCGATAATTCAAACAATATCTTTTCTTATATATTTTTATAATCGGTTTAGGTTATTTTTTTTAATTGTATTTTACTGATTTATTAACAACTAGCAAACCGCCTGGCGTAGTCTAGTCGTAAAATACGCTTAAATATGATATTTTAATTCATGCAGATTTTGTATATATCATTATTATATAGATAATTCTCTACTGATTATTATATCGTAAATTTCCTATGTATTATTAGGGAGCCAACAATCTTTGGATTCTTATGTTTCAAAAGTTTTTAAAAACTTGAGTGCTATCAATTAGAATCGAAACAAAAATCATATGACTCGCCATCACCCCCCACCCCGAGCCACACCCATCAACTGTCGACTACTAACGCGATGACTCTAGGTTCAATCCTTTGCTAAAGAAAGGTACTAGTCTAGTCGCACTGATGAGTTATGATATAAGGAAACAGTACTGTATGTCCATGACTATGTATATATATATATATATATATATATATATATATATATATATATATATATATATTCAAGGTTGAAAATCTTCAAAAGATTAGAATCATTGAATTGAATTGAATCATTGAATCCAACAAAGGCTGTTGATAGTGCTCAATCAAAGAGAGCAAATCTATATATATTATTTTTATTTTCTTTATGTAAATATAGTCATATCTTGCTACGATGTGCAGAGCGTTTCGATCATTATTGATCTCATCAGGCAATAAAAATTTTGGAAAGTTAAAAAAAGTTAAAGAACTTTGTATGATTTAAAAAATAATTTAGATATTTTTCTAACTAGTTTCAGTATATAATAACTGGACTCTATTTTCATTTTTATTCACAATTAAAACATAACCGAAATAACAATTTCCGTACATGTATAAGAAAATTAGGTTTGGAAAAAAAAACTTACGAGCAAAGACATAATAATCTCTGTCTATTTATTAATAGTTACAGAAAGAGAAATTAATGCGAAACCTCTTTAGGCCATGGCATTTCGAAGCTAAATAATGCTTCTCGTTGGAAGAGAAGAAAAAGCTGGCATTATACAAAAGTAAATGCATATATATATATATATATATATATATATATATATATATATATATATATATATATATATATATATATATAAAATAAAAGAGGCGCAGTTTTTTCCCCCTGGGCCAAAATACCGTAGGTTTCCAAGAACAGACGCCACATACTAATTTATTGTGCCTAAACTATTATCAGTTTCCTCATCTAACTTTTGATCGCCGTTATAGACACGTTGATTCTTTGAATTAAAACCCTATATAACATCCTAGGAGAGGCATCATGACTACCGCCGTCATCTAGAGAGGAAGTAGTTCTAACTTTTCCCTCTCTAGCTACAGTACTCTTCCTGCCTCCAGTCTACACCCAGAAAATATATGTACATTCTTACTATGTCCTCCAGTCACCCTTCTTAACTGGATTATAAACTCCGATACAAAGCATTAACTTTCAATTTCCCTTACACAAAATAATAATTTCTCCTTTACACACTTCCAGCATTTCTCATTGGTGGCTATCTCTCAACCCGACTATTCGAGAATAGATACCTTACTGAATAAACGAGCACACTCTGTTAAAAAAAAAACATGGTTTCTTTCCTGTTTCATTTTCCTTGTCCTGGCTATATTACTTAAATTCTTCTACTGTTATCAATTATACTTATTGTTGCCTGCATAAAAAAAGCACAGCCGTAATCACGATATTTGACGTTTGCCATACCAGCAAGCGAACGACAGATTTTGAAAACAAATACACACGTACATATAAAGAAAGACACACAGACAGAATAAGATCGGCCTATAGGGAGACAGTGATAAAGGCAGATAGATTGATACCTAGATATAAAGCAAGAGATAGAGAAAGATAAACAGAAATCGAGAAAGACACAGAGAGAGAAAGACAGATAGACAGGCAGAAAAAGACAGAGAGAGCAATAGAGATAGAAACAACTTGTCGAAAAAGTTTATACACTTTTCATTTGGTTTAGTCAGAACATTTTCTTTGCTTATAAACAATACACATAGACGTGTACATATTATATGGATTATTAATCAAGATAATTGTTTTTGGGGAGCATTATTATTTTTTATGATTATTTATTACCAAAACTGACTGCGTGGGTAATGTACGTGCATAAGCACAAGATTATTTTATATTAAATTAATATTATTTTTATTATATTAATATTTTTATATTATATTAATATTATTTTTATATTTATGTGATTTTTTTAATTATTTATATTATTTTATAGTATATTAAGACTAGACCGACGCACAACCTATAACTAAAACACGGATATCTCGCTTGATGCAAACATAAGTTTATTCTACATTTTCACATGAACAATTTGTCTATATTAAAAATGCTTTCCAAATTTTATATAGGTTTAATTTTATAACGCTATTATTGAAATCATGTAATCATATTATTATTAAATTTTAAGGTGGACGCACAGATTATTTACAAGAAACCCTCCTCTCACATGTTCAGAACGTCCTTCAAAATAACAACATTATTATTTCAGCTCGGTAACAAAAAATACATAAGTACCCAACATTTACATTTTTTCCGACCGACACTGCATACCAAAAAATTTAAGGTTGGTTCATAGTATTTGCGCGTGGGGATCATGACTACGATTATAAAGATTAAATTTGGGGCAGATATTTTGACAACCCGCTCCCCCCTACAGAATAGGGCGTCTATTCCGAAACCAGTTTTTAACAGGTTGGGTTGGGGGTGTCCAGTCCGAAAGCCATTCTTACCATGAGGATGTTGGGAGTGTCTATTTCAAAAGCCGTTTGAGCAATACAAAAAAAAACAGCCATACATAAACTTTTAATGAAGGAGAGGGACATGTTTCCACCAGGCAACGACGGTTAACGGGTCTTGCTTGTACCTATATATATATATATATATATATATATATATATATATATATATATATATATGTTGTTTTTAGAATAAAAGTATCCACTGACTACGAGTCATCAGAGTGCCTTAATATAGCGAGATTCGAAATTGGTGCCTCACAATAAGAACCTACCACTGAAACATCTCGCACCACTGATTGGATATATCGCGATTTACGTAGTTACGTAGATGCTATTCATTTATTTTTGCGATATATATATATATATATATATATATATATATATATATATATATATATATATATATATAAATATATATATATATATATTTATATATATATATATATATATAATAATTTTTGAAATATAATTATCCACTGACACGTGTTTCGTCGTCTACGACTCATCAGAGTGGCTGAATCATATATATATATATATATATATATATATATATATATATATATATATATATATATATATATAATCATGCACAGATAGACTTTTCGCGCTCCTGCAGCTCTTTTGGTGAGGCTAGAGTAGTACTCATCTCAAACCAGAAACAGAGAGGGGAAGAGGAGAAGAAGGAGAAGGTAGAGATAGACAATAACTTAAGACAAAATGAGAATCATCACTGCGAAATACAAACCTTTGAGAAAACATTTTATTCAAGTCATCGCAGACTGTTTCCTGAAACGAACACGCAGACACAGACGCGCACTCAGAACGGAATCAAAGTAAAAAAAGTCGAAAAGCTTTACAAAGTCATAATTTTACCAAAATGCAAAAATGTAATGTTTTTAGATGCTAAGTTCGATTCAAGCAGAAAATAGGATTAAAATATAATCAATTTTTACAAAAAAAAAAAAAAAAAAGATGCCTGCGTTACATTTATATTCACTGAATGTATCTGCAGCGGAATGTTTGCGTTCACAGCAGTAATCACATCGTTGTGAACAGCGTTCTTTAATCGAATAACTAGCATGCCGTCCGGAGTTACGCGGTCGTAGCATACGTATTTTTTTTTTTTTTTTTTTTTTTTTTGTAAACAACTTTATAATAAACAGAAATACTGTACGTATTAAACGTAATGTTAAATTCCTTTAAGAAAATGAAGTAAAAACCAAAAGAAACAGAGGCGAATATCATGTTTTTCTAAACAGTTCATTTCTTGTACGTAAAAAAAAAAAAATACTGGAGCTGATATCGAAACCAAAACCAAAAGACAGTGCGTCAAGTACGATAACCATTAGGCTAGTTCTACACGATCTTTAAAAGTGTTTTCAAACCTACTTATTCTGAACATAAGTAAGGTATCATGTAAACTATTCACGCATACGCAGTCGTGAAACAGTTTACAAACAGATAAAAATCCAATGAAACCTGAGTACTAATTCTTCTATTTTAAGCCCTTAGCAGCCCCTTTTTCTGGATGAAAAACGACTAAAATTTTTTTTACGTATCTGAATACAATATACACCAAAGTTCAATTCTGTAGATCATAAATTCGTTGAGAAGTGTCCTCATACGAAGTTAAGCAACATTGAACCTGGTTAGTACTAAATGGATGACCATTTGGGACTTCCAGGTGCTGTATGTATTCTCCGCTTATCTCGGCATTGTTTCCAGTCGTCCTAGACTTCTCCTTGCCACCGGACTCAAACAGTGCTGATTCAGGAGAGGTGTGGTTGAGATTGCGCAACCCTTGCCTCACAATTATACGCGCAGCTGCCCCTACAGGGGGTATCCTTTTTCTTTCGAGACTAAATGGAGGCATCGTCCTCACACGCACATTCTCACTTTTATAGATGTTTAGATTTGATCCGTTAGTTTCACTGTATTTTAGGCATATCTTCCTTATTTTACTTAGTTGTACTAATTTGCATTGGTGATCTTTTAAACAAACGCATTTCAGCTGAAGATAGTATTACGCATGTGGACCCGATCTTATCCCAGCTGTGCTATTAAAAAAGTGCTCAGCCGAAGTAGCTCCAGTTCTCTCCAAACTCTACAACAAATGTCTTAATGAAGCTTGCTTTCCGGGCTGTTGGAAAACTGCTTCTGTTGTACCAGTATTCAAGAATTCTGGCGAAAGGACAGACCCATCAAATTATCGCCCCATTAGCCTCCTCCCACTTTTTGCCAAAATATTTGAGACCATAATTAACCATGCTCTAGTCCATCATCTTACAGATGCTAAACTACTGACTGACAAACAATATGGATTTAGACAAGCCCGTTCCACAGCAGACATCCTCACCGTGATCTCTGAACGTATATACCAATCACTGGACAAAGCGGGGGAAGGCAGAGCGGTAGCTCTAGATATATCTAAGGCTTTTGACAGGGTATGGCATGAGGGTCTCCTCAGTAAAATCAGATCATACGGTATCACTGGTAGAATACTTAACATAATTAAATCCTTCTTAGATAAGAGAAAAATCCAGGTAGTCCTCGACGGTCGCACATCTAAACAATATGATATAAATGCGGGAGTGCCCCAGGGTTCTATCCTTGGACCTCTATTGTTCCTGATATTCATAAATGACCTCCCCGACAACATTGCCTCTGAGATGGGTATATATGCTGATGACACTACACTCTATGGCAGACACGACAGGAAGACGAATGAACACATTTCTAAAGAAATGGCAGAAACACTAGAGGAAGACCTCCAATCTGTAGTGGAATGGGGACAAAAGTGGTTGGTCGCGTTCAATGCTGCCAAGACTAAACTAGTTTCATTCAATAATTACAAGAAACCCTCTCTACCACCAATAGCAATAGCCAACGACTCTTTATCTGAGAGTCCATCTTTCAAACTCCTTGGCCTAACGTTCACAGGAAACATGAGTTGGAACAATTACATTGAAGGCATTGCCAGGGCCGCTGCAAGAAAGGTAGGCTCTCTCTACCGTGCTAGAAAACTACTAACACCCGAAAGTATTCTGTACCTCTATAAGGCCACCATTCGCCCATGTATGGAGTATTGCTGCCACATCTGGGCTGGTGCATCTGCTAGAAGTCTCTCGCTCCTTGACAAGGTTCAAAAGAGAGTCGCAAATCTGATAGGCCCTGAACTGGCATCTAAGCTTCAGCCTCTGTCCTATCGACGAAATGTTGCATCCCTCTGCCTGTTCTACAAGTATTTTAGTGGTGAATGCTCTGATGAACTGCAATCACTTGTGCCCCCACGACGCGAGCACCCTCGACAAACCCGACAGGCTACTAGATCCCACCCCCACACTGTAGAGGTCCCTAGATGTAAAAGATCTTTTTACTCCAATAGTTTCTTCCCCAGAACCGCAAGACTCTGGAATTCCATTCCAGGTCCCTGCTTCCCCAACAGTACTGACGTGCAGAAGTTCAAGTGTAACGTGAACCGACACCTTGCTGCCCAAATCCCTACATAGTACCCCAGTAGTTGTTGCCCCTGATAATAGCCCCCTACACCAAAGTGGCAATTTGCCTTGTTTGGGGTGAAAATGTAATAAAA
This sequence comes from Euprymna scolopes, assembly GCF_053919585.1. Classification (NCBI taxonomy): domain Eukaryota; kingdom Metazoa; phylum Mollusca; class Cephalopoda; order Sepiida; family Sepiolidae; genus Euprymna; species Euprymna scolopes. Next base: position 50,526,425 of record NC_136487.1, read on the forward strand.
AAAAAAAAAAAAAAAACGTACTTACGTGTTATAGCGAGATTAGTATAAATTCGAAATAATACGAAAAACAATTAGATGTGTTAGATGTATTTTTAACAAAAAAATTATCCACAAGTACCCATGATATGCGTTGGTTTACAAATGGCGGACCATTAAGTTAAAGGTTATCTCCCTTGTTTGTTATACTGAATTAGTCGCACAACTCTTCACGTCAAAACATACGATAAAACTCGACAAGTCGATAAATTCTATTTTTACTTGTATTTATTTTTCTACGCAATTATTTTTCGTAATTTTTGTAATTTATACTAAATTCGACACGGCATAATGTTTTCAGCTGAAATGCGTTCATGTAAAAGATCATTAATGTAAACATATGCACCTGCTTAGTGTTCAACCACTTTTTCGATACATTGATTGCAATGCATGTCATGAAATAAGATGTTTATTTACTTTGTAAGTCCTGAAAATCTCAAATTTATCTATCTTTGTAATCGCCGGCGGCCATGATGTTTTTTGTTTGTTTGTTTGTTTTTTGTTTTTGTTTTTTTGTTTTTGATTTTTGTCTTTTTTGCTTTATTTTGTTTATTTCTTTCGCCAAAAATATTTTTACTGTTTTAAAAAAGGTTGTTACGCAAAAGGGAAATAATTTTTAACAGTAAAAGTTTCTCTTGAAAAAAAATATTGATCCGGCCTCCGAGGTGGGATCAGGAATTCATATCTGATCTATCTTCGACGTGAAATAAAGAGGTCCTGCTTAACTGAGGCATTTCAGTTCCGAATTCAGAGTGCTTTTATTTCAGAAATTCGCTGCAAAATTGATGCTCATATACACGCGCGTGCGCGCACACACAAAAACACACACACACACGCATTCAAGGCACATACAAAAATGCACACGTCAATGAAAATAAACGAACACCATGCACGCATACATACATGCGCATGCATATATATACACGCTACAAATGCACGCACATACACCACATTGCCAGTTCTTTTCTACGAAATGTAGCTAATAAATAATATCGCTTAATCGATCATATTAATCTATAATTGACAGTTTGTACATGGAGAAAATAATCGATATTTTCGGTTCGAATGAGGACCAACCACTTCAGATAATTTTATTGTCATCAAAATCAGTGAAATCGCCCATTTTTTTTATAAAATCGATTGATTACCTGCTCTAGTCGGGGACCCATTGCGGTGCATCGGAAGGAAGAGAACTTGCTGTTCGTTTTATAAAATTATTTTTATATAATGGCTTGAAGTAAAGTTTAAAATCGAAAAGTTATGTATCATGCTTTAATTGTGCGACGAACCGAAACATTCATTTCGAACGGGCCTCTGCTTTATCCAAGAACCTACTGTTGATTTTTATGCGCCGGGCTCTTCTTCTTGTCTGGTGATAAAACTTCTCAAAAGCACTTGTGATGTTAGGCTATATAAGGGTGCTAACTTGGGTCAAAATCATATTTATTCCTTTTTTAATCGAATTTTTTCGATTATCGATTTTCAGTACTTATCGATTTTCATTACTTATCGATTTAAAGTACTTATCGATTTTCAGTATTTATCGATTTAAAGTACTTATCGATTTCAGTATTTATCGAAGGCATTTCGATAAAAAAAAACCTATCTAAGAACACTCTCAGAATATAAAATGCGTTAGTGTAAAATTTCCAAAAAATCAGCCCAGCCATTTCGGAGTTCATAAGAAAAGAACTCACACACAAACACACACATACAAACACACACACACACACACATATGTATATGTATATATATATATAATGAATGAATGACAAAAGTCTGTATTTCAAATTTCATGATGTTGACCATCTCGCAATACATAATTCAGTTGACACTTACAATTCTTGACAGTATTTGTTTCGTAGCACAAAAACAATCACTTAATTATTATATCAATCAGTGAATCTATTTTTCTCTTTACTCATCAGAAGAAATAGAAACAATCAATACACCAAAAGATAATAAAATACATTTGGACATGATTAAAAAATTCGAAAATTGAAAGAGAAACTGCAAATACCTTATAGTTTGCTTACATTACGCCATTTTGAATTTAGAAATAAAGTCAATAAAACCCACATATTTGTATTAACGAAATACACACACACACACATATATATATATATATATATATATATATATATATATATATATATATATATGTGTGTGTGTGTATGTAGTGTTATAATGGAATAATTCCAGGAGGAAATCCGGGTATGAGAGCTCAATGTCGTAAACAGAGCAATAACATAAAAATATAACACGGAAATTACATAATTGTCGATGCAATAAGGTTGAAATAAATTATTGCATCGACAATTATGCAATTTCCGTGTTATATATATATATATATATATATATATATATATATATATATATATATATGTGTGTGTGTGTGTGTGTGTGTGTGTGTGTGTGTGTGTGTGTGTGTGTGTATATATATATATGTATATATATATATAAACGTTTTAATCATGAATTTTCGTCTTCCTTTCCTGATTGCAAAGTATCATGATTGTGTGTGTGTGTGTGTGTGTGTGTGTGTGTGTGTGTGTGTGTGTGTGTGTGTGTGTGTGTGTGTGTGTATGTTGTTAAGACTCAGGCATACATAACATAATGGCTCGCCTAACTGTATATATATAAAACACGTGTTTACTCGCTAACTTTTACATGACGTGATAGGAGTATACACACATGCACACAGACGTGCCATAATATATATATATATATATATATATATATATATATATATATATATATATATATATATATATATATATATATTATGGCACGTCTATGGGCATGTGTGTATACGTGTTTTTTACTAGCCTCCGAACGAAACCATGTCAAGCGCTTAGAGGAAGCGAGAAAGTAAATAGCCAGTCACCATTAGTCGGACTATAAATCGACTTTCCGTCTAATCTTGTTGCTTTAGAAAGCCGGTAAACTAACTGTTACGGATCGGCAGTCAAAGTAGTCGTCCGTTCTTTTTTTTTTAATCTGTCTAAGGCGTTGTTTTTATACTTGTTAAAAATATAAATTAGTTTTAGCAGCTACTAATTAACCTTTCAACTTTCTATCACGGTTAAATGAAATGCTGAAATCCTATGCGTTCATCATACCACGGGTGTGATAAACTCGTTTTCAGAATTCCGGAGTATGCTGAAAGTTGTATTTCTACCGTTTTTACCAAATTAATTTTTTTTTCTAGAAAATTATTCAAGTTAATGCATGCATACCACACTCAAGATACAGTTCTCCGGAATAAAGACCCAATCCCAATTCGGCGATTCTAAAAGTATTTCGGCAAATAAACAAGTATTTCCAACAAAACATAGAGGTGAAAAACGTAAATAGTCAGCAAATAACTGCTACCAAAGGCAATAAAAGTTACTCTTTTGTATGTTTTAGAGTATTTTAAAGTGTTTTTATTTACGTTTGATTTTAATTTAAAATACGAGGCTGTTAGATTTACTGTTCACAATAGTCGCCTGCCAGCTTTCCGGAAATAATCGAAATTTGAGTGGTGTCATTTTCGTCTTTTGCAATGAAAAAAATACACAAAAAAAAATAAACAACAAAAAAACTGCTATCAAACGCAATAAAATCTAGATTTACTTATATTTTACAGTTTTCCACGATTTCCAAAAATTAAAGGCAACAATTTTTATTTTCCATAAAACCAGATTGTATTTAAGGAAAAACTAAATATAAATAAAAACGCTTGAAAATGCTTTTAAACAAAAACGTGCGCAGGTAGGTAGAAAATTATTATTGCCTTTGGTAACAGTTATTTGTTGGCTATTTACTATGTTTCTCACACTTTTTTCTTCTAGAAATTTTTAACAATCGATAGAATTTTTAATGCAAGTTATTGTGATTAACACACAAACCCCTCCCCCTCACCCCCCCCCCCGCCATTTATTCCTCCATGCATTTATTAGGGGTTTCGTTTTTGTGTTAAGATTCTGTTCGGTCTCAAGCGTTGCCTTTCCTTTGAGAGAAAGGGTTATTGGCAGTTTCCTGAAACGATTCTGTCGATTAACTTTGCCCCCATACAGAGTGCTCACTTCTGGAGGAAACTGATGTCCCCACTATAATAATAAAATGTCTTTATATCGCTATGAATATAAAAACGAAAAAAAAAAAAAGAAAATCTCGGCTTCTATTCCGAAGCTCTGCGCTCATTCTTCTGGCCAGCACACAAATACAGGTAATACAATAACCGATAAGAGAGTGGGGGGGGGATAACTATTGTGCAAAATAAAACGTCATAAAAAATTTTTTTAAACCAAAATAAATTGAAAGTAAAAAAAAAAATCCAGTTCAACGCCGTTTAGATACATCTAGTTTAAAACAATAGATAGATAGATAGATAGATAGATAGATAGAAAAAAAAAAAATATATATATATATATATATATATATATATATATATAAACAATAGATAATGCAACCCATACATAGATAGATAAACAGATAGAACAATGTATATAGAGGAAGTATATATATATATATATATATATATATATATATATATATATATATATATTTATATACACACACATGTGATTACTTCATTTAATCACATAAATTAATATACGAAGATATAATGTTATACGTAAATTTTCAGTATTTACTTCAACAGTGCTCAATACATAGGTAGAGTTAGGTAGTAAGTTATGAAAATATATATGGCAATTAAGCTACACGGAATATTTCGCGTTTCATTCATAGAGAGAAACAGAGAGAGAGAGAAGCACAGAGAGACAGAGAGATGGGGTAGATAGGTGGGTAGACATATAGACAGACAGGAAGATAGACCTACAGAACAAATACATATTGAGAGAGAACACGTATAGATAGATAGATAGATAGATAGATAGATAGATAGATAGATAATAATTATAGATAGATAAATAGATAGATAGATAGATAGATAAATAGATAGATAGATAGATAGATAAATAGATAGATAGATAGATAGATAGATAGATAGATAAATAGATAGATAGATAGATAGATAGATAGATAAATAGATAGATAAATAGATAGATAAATAGATAAATAGATAGATAGATAGATAGATAGATAAATAGATAGATACATAGATAAATAGATAAATAGATAGATAGATAGATAGATAGATAGATAGAGAGATAGATAAATAGGTAGATAGATAGATAGATAGATAGATAGATAGATAGATAGATAGATAGATAGATATATAGATAGATAGATAGATATATAGATAAATAGATAGATACATAGATAAATAGATAGATAAATAGATAGATAAATAGATAGATAGATAGAGAGAGAGAGAGAGAGAGAGAAATAAATAGGTAGGTAGATAGATAGATAGATAGATAGATAGATAGATAGATAGATAGATAGATAGATTAATCATTATGATTTCAGTTTTACAAATTTACAAATCAACATTATGTTCAATTGTGGATTTTCATTACAAATGATGAAAATCGGTGAAAAAATAAAATAAAAATTATGCAGAAAAAAAGGGTTTTCATACGATAGGTGTTCGTGTGAAAATCCATATTTTCACTTGCATTAGCAGCAACACATGAACAATAATACTTGACTTTATTCAAAACTTTATCGAAACAGAAATTACGTTCCAATCGACAGCTTGAAGGCTACAAATTTAGAAGAGTCTTATATTTTATTCCACTTAATAAAAGATTAAACAATGAATGGCGTGTTTATTTTGTGACCATTCAAAATTTCAAAGAAATTTCTCACTTAAAGTTTTAAAGACAGCATACGGTTAAATTGTGACCTTAAACTAAACTACAAAAAATAATAATAATAATAAAATAATATCGATTGCGTTTTTGTTGTTTGTTTTTTGTTTTTGTTTTTTTCGCGCGTTACTAACGCATTAAAAACATTTCTTGTTCAAACTAAAGCCCAAAAAAATCTTTTCACGACCATCAAGTGAACACCGTCTGAGACATTGTAATCTAACATATAAAAGGCCATATATCTGTCTTCATAGTTTCAAATCTATCTCCTCTGAAACTAAAAGTCGCAGAACGGCGCTAGTAACCTCAAATGATTCGGATTTTTTTACTGGTCGTTCTTTTATGAGTCTTTAGCCAGTAAAAATAGATTTTAAGCAGTCAAAAAGGTGTAAAAATTGAAACAATCGTTATACATGTTCTTCATCCATCTTAGTTTATTTTTAATCTTTAATCAGTTCACACGTGTGTCACGTTGGTACAGTGTTAACGCCACCAGCTTTGAATGCAACGGTTTGACTTTCGGTTTCGATTCAAGCTGATGGCACCTACATAATCTTCCTTTTTTACTTTTGAAATCACGATTCTATAATAATACGATTCTATAATAATAAGATTCTATAATAATACGAGATCTGGACAAATAAAAATAGCA
>NC_136487.1:50537877-50575377 GCF_053919585.1 Euprymna scolopes
ATCCAATCCCTAGTGACGCCGCATATTCTGCTAATATATATCGTTCACCTATCTCATTCAATCCCGGGCAACGCTAGGTATTTTTCTACTATATGTTTTCCACCTATCTCATTCAATACTGGGCGGCGCTTTCTGGTAGTATATATTTGCACATCTCATTCAATCCCGGGACTAACTTCATGTCCGCCATCCCACTGTTGAAAATATACATTAAATACTAGTAATGTTTTAATCGTAAACTGTTTCAACCATTTCCGGGACTGACTTTATATTCCCAACCCACTGCTAAAAATATACATGAAATAATGTAATGTCTAAATAGTAAACTGTTTCAACCATTTCCGGAACCGACTTTATATCCTAAACCCACTGCTAAAATATACATGAAATAATGTAATGTCTAAATAGTAAACTGTTTCAGCTATTTCTGGAACTGACTTATAATCCCCACCCCACTGTTGAAAATATACATGAAATAAAGTAATGTATAAATTGTAAACTTTTTTAGCTATTTCCGGGACCGACTTCTTGTCTCCCATCCTATAGTTAAAAATATACATTAAATAAAGTAATGTCGAAAACATAAATGGTTGAAACCATTTCTGGAACCAAATTCATATTTCCCATCCCAATGTTAAAAATATACATCAAATAAAGTAATGTGTAATGCGTAAACGGTTTCAACCATTTTCCGGACTGATTTAATATCCCCCACCCCACTGTTAAAAATATACATGAAATAAAGTAATGTTTAAATCGTAAACGGTTTGAGTAATTTCTGGGACTGACTTCATATCCCGTAACCCACTGCTTAAAATATACTTGAAATAAAGTAATGTTTAAATCATAAACTATTTCAGCAGCTTTTCGAAAGTAATACATAAAAACATTAACACGGCTAGAGATTAGGCAACCATTGCTTCACCATGAATTTCTGAGTGTAGTATCAGTTTCAGCATTCCAGTGACTTAAACCCCCCCCCTTTTTGGGTCTTGGTTAATGGAGGAGAAATCCTTCATTACAGATACAATTTTTATTTTTGTTATTGACCAGAGTGCCCCTTTTGGGGAGATGGTTTCCCCCTAAATTTTTTAACCGACCTCATGTCCAATTCAATTTTGTGGGGAGGCAAGTAAACAAAAAAAAAATAATCAGAACGGACATTTTCCAGGGCATTTTATGATTAATCAGAAGTGACATTTCCAGAGCATTTTGTAATTAAATCAGAAATAACTTTTTCCAGTTACTTTTTCTAATATTAAAACTTTGTTACATTAAACAGTACCTATTCAGAATGCCTCCACACGGGACAGATTTAGACATCGGGGTCGTTTTCTAACGTGGAGAAAAAAAATGTTTTATCGTAAAAGATTTCTCTTCCACTGAGAGAGAAGAAATTGAAATATAGCACCTGAAGATCAGATACTACACTTTGATTTTAGCCAAAAGGCCAAGAAAGACAAATCATTTTTATTAGCTTTGCCTCAATAGCGACACCAGTTTTTTTTTTTTTATATTGACAAGGTTTATTTGGAATATTCCACTTTCCTTTTTTAAGGATGCAAGCATGATAACGAACGGAGCGATAAGCGTAATAATATAATGATGATAACCCTCTATTACTAAGCAATATTATATAAACACGATGGAAATTTTCTTGGTTTTTATCCTAGGATTAGATTTTTCACACACACACACACACACACACACACACACACACACACACACACATATATATATATATATATATATATATATATATATATATATATGCCATTCGTATATTCCTGATTAACGGTATTCGCATGCTAAACGAATGCTCATGTATCATTCAAATATGGCGTCTGAGTACTGTATATTTTCTTCCCAACTTTGTCTCGCCCGCGCATGCGCTCGCTTTTTACATTTCTTTTTATGCCAAAGAAAAAACGGCGATGCTGAAGAAAAAACAATAAATATTTATGTTCTGTCTCTCACGCTCGCACGCTTTTTATATTTGTTCCAGTAATTAATTATATTTTTTAATGTATTTTATTAAAATATACTTTATTTAATCCTGTGCAATCTATTATGATCGTCGCTGATTAAAAAATAAATGTTTCGGCAATATCATCTAATGGATTCATCATTTTTTTTTTTACATGGGGATCACCACTTATCAAGGCCCGTAAGCCACTCGGGGATAAGGGTTATTTTGTGTACAATAATCGATGGGATAATATCGTAGTATAGTTGGTATTGGAGATTTGATAAAGCGTCTTACTTAAAGGTGCGATTAATCAGGAATTTGTTTATGTTAGACTTGAAGACGTCCAAGTTGTAGTCAGGTGTAAAACAGGCAAACGGAAGAGAATTCCACAGGCGTGCACTTCTCAGAAAAAAGCTATGTTCCTGGAATCTACGTTTTGATTTGATTTGATAGATAAAGAGTGGGGGAAATTACTGAGTGGTTTTAGCTAGACGGGTGTTTATCGTGAAGGATTGGCGAGGGGGGAACCAGAGATTGGAGTTCGGACGAGCACTTGCCATGGAAATAACGATAAACCAAAGACAGGCTCGCAACGTCTCTTCTGTGAGAGAGAGGTTGCAGGGAAGAGAAGAGAGCATCCCCCACTAAGCCACGGAGTCTATTTTTACTTTGTCAAGGCAGGATAGGCTGTTTTTTGAAGCTCCAGCCCAGATGTGGCAGCAGTACTCCATCTTTGGACGTACTTGGCTTTTATAGAGATAGAGAATTGCATCAGTAGTGAGATCTCTTCTGGAGCGGTAGAAGGATCCTACCATTTTCCCAGCGGCCCGGGCAACAGACTTATTATGTTGTTTGATTAAATGTTTTTTGACATATGTTAAATATTCACAATTTAAGACTGTTAAATTATTTTTATAGTTAATTATACAGGGTGTCCGTAAAGTTACTATACAGTCTTATTGTTTTATTGTATTATATTTGTATTAATAGTTAATATTTATTTTTTACAGGTTTATTTAATCAAGCGTGCCACGCAAGCTAACTTTGGAAGAGCGCAAATTTATTGTGAAGCGATATTGGAAAACAGAAAACGCCCAGGATGTAATTCGTGACTGTATGGTAACTTTACGGACACCCTGTATTTTGTTTATTTTTTTTCACCCCCTTATAATAAAAATATATAAAAATATGTAAACTTTTTTATCATTTTTGCTTGTTTATCGCAAATAACTATGTTTATTTAAGTTAATATGTTATACGTGTGGTCAAACTGTTTAAATATTTTAAAGATATATTTAATGACAGAAACACGAAAAGAAAACAATGATTGAGTCACATTGTTTACTTATTTAGTAGTCTAAAAAAAATAATTTAACAGTTTTAAAATGTGAATATTTCACATGTTAAAAAACATTTCATTCAAACAACATAATATGTACGAATCCAGTAGCTGATATTGCCGAAACATTTTTTTTTAAATCGGCGACGAAGATTTTTTCATCTATGTAGAATAAATATTATGTCCCTCTTTTTTCTTTCTGGCACCCTTTATGTTCGTGAGCGTTAAGGGAGTAATAGAGCTGTTCACTCAGTTGTGTAGTTAAAATTTTCCACAAGGTTGGTAAGAAGGTTATTGGTCTGTAATCGTTTTGGGCATCAGAAAATAGGCACAATTTTTTCCGATTTCGATACCGATATTGATACCCCAAGAAGCTCTAATTTTTTTTTTATTCCCGGTTCCGATTAATCGTTCCAACATTAGTGTTTATTCGTTATTTCATCGCATAATCTAGAGAGTCTTCTATCTATATTATCATGCTGTTGTGCTAGCCGATAATTACTTTATAGTTTTCTGTGCCAGTTGCTCAAGTTCTTCTCTTGTCCAGTCTATAAAGTATCCACAGTAGCTGGTGATATTGTGACGCAAAGAACCCTTCTTGTGATGAACTTTTCAGCTTCACGCATTTCCTTGATATCGAATAGGGGAGGCGTAAAATCGAATTAGTGCTACTATCATCTCAAAATGTCAGCGCACATCAGCTTGCTTAAGGTTAACAGAAAGTGATAGCTAGTCTTCTTTACAATTTGTTTAAATAATCGGTAAGTATAATCATTCAATGCAGTGCATTGTGCTAGTTGTATGATAATTACTAGTTTTTTTGCACCAGATACCCAAGTTTTTCTTTTGTTCAGTCGATGAAGTATCCAGAGTATCTACTCGTGTACTTACTACTTTTACTATATTTTACGATATAATTTCCTTTCGGGTAGTTTTCTTGTTTTCATGTATTCTCTTTCTACCTTCTCTGTTGATTTGATGACGTCCGATTCAAGAACATTCAAATATTCATCGTGTCCTGTCTTGACAGTTCTATGTTTTTACTATTTACAGTTTCTCTTCTTTAGTTACCAACAGTGCACACCAATTAACCGTCGTGGTTAAAAATTCCAATTCTTTTTTTTTTCTGAAAATAGCTTCAGATTTTTCTCTGAAATTAGCTTCAGATCGTACGTATACAAGAAGTGTTATCTTTTTCCTTTTATATCTGTGCATTTGTATATTTGAGTGTATTGTGGAGTGCCATCGTGGTTATGATTTTATAAAAATTCTGAAAAATGCCTCTTCTTATTCTTATCTCTGACAAGTGTTGTTTATCAGCTGTCAGCTCCAGTTCCCATGTTTCCATTGTTTCTTTGCTTTCTTTCAATAAAATTCTAAAACATTCGCCTCAGACATTGTGTTGTAGTCTTTTTCATAATCGATCCATGCCATGGCTATGTTCTTTCTTCTTCTTCTTCTTCTTCTTCTTCTTGCCCCTTTTATAATTTACTAGTCGTATATAGCAGTTATATACAATATGTTCTCTTTGGCCTTATCCACGGCTTGAGACTCTTTATAAAGTTTGTTGTTTTGCGCTTAAGGTTTAATCTTCACTCCGGCCTTTATTGCTTCAGAATTTTGTATCCGTGTTCATCTCCGTAATTACTGATTTGACTTTTGTATAAATTAAGTCATTTTCTTCTATAGTATTATCTGTTGAGATAAATGGGAGAAAAATATTAACTTTTTTCTGTTTCTGTTTTTACTTTCTTCCGTTCTTTGTTTTATATGGATAGTTTTTTAACCTCGTACATAATCTTTTTGATGTATTCAGCTACTACTGTTTCACTTCCTTGACTTCTGTGATTCCATCGTCATGGGTATCTGCAGTTTCGGTGTTTATGTTGTGTTTTATATTTACTTCTGGATTTAAATTTTCGATTCATAAAAAGAATATTCTTTAGAAAAATCCAGACAATATTTATCATCTTTTTTTTTTTTACGTGCAATGTTGGTGGTAATGCCTGGCACGTTATCATGTCTTGATGAAGATTGAAGTTTTAAATGTGTTTTTTTTTTTTTTTTTCAGTATGCGAGCGCTGGTCGTCTGCATGTGTGTCAAAATAATAGAAAATTTACTGTTTAAAAAGCACTGTTGATATTGGAATCTAAATTACAAATTGTAACGATCTTTTCCTTGCCATGCTGTAGCATCACCACAAGCATCGCACGTAAAAGAAGAAAGAAAGAAAAATAGTATCTAAATTTTCCTGAAGAAAATTCGAATTTCTTTTTAATAAATGAACATATTTATTTCAAAAGAAATTCTGCAATTACATGCTATTTTAACCGTTCAATTTGGAATTTGAATTCCAATATCAACAGTTTTTGAAACAGTGGATATATTATTGCTTTGACACATACGGATGAGATACGATTCACACGGTAGCGGACTTAAAATCCTCAATCTTCATCAACATTTGAAGGCATTCCAGGCATTATCACCAGCATAACACGTAAAAGAAAATAGAAGAAAAAACACGATCTGCAGATTTTGTGAAAAATATTTTTTTATGAATCGAAAATTCAAATTTAAGTTTAATATATAAATATATTTATTCTAAAAGGAATTCTGCAATGGTATGGTTTTGAAATTTTGATAATTTGAATCCCATATATAAGGTTGACAAGAAAGTTCCTGTGGCTTTTAACTTTTAAATTCAGATTACGTATTTCGGCTCAAACAAAAATATATTGAATAGAAATAAGCACTATCAGAATCAACAAACTTGCTAACGCGAAACAAGTGAATTTATGCCAGAAATGAAAAATTTTTGCACTCTGGTGGCAATGAAGTCGCTGAAGGAGTTTTTGATATACCTTGAGTTTTTGAAGAATTTCTCACACAGAAAGTTGTCGAGATGCTTGAAAAAGTGGTAGTCGGTAGGTTAAAGGTTTGGAGAGTAAGGCGGACGAGACAGAGTTTCGTAGCCCAATTTGTTCAACTTCTGCAGGGTCAGTTTAGCAACGTGCGGTCGAGCAATGTCGCGAAGGAGAATTGGACTTTTTCTGTTGACTAACGCTGGGTGATGTTGTCGAAGTTTCTGATGCATTTCATCCATTTGTGAACAATGCTTTCCATCATAATGGTTTCGCCAGCATTCAAAACACTGTAATGGCTGAAACCGGTCGCAAAACAACAAAGTCAGCATGATGTTCTTTTGGAGCAACTCTGGTTTCGGAAAAGTGCTGTGGAGTTTCGTCGGCGTCTAACCACTGAGTTCAGCGTCGCTGATTGTCGTAAAGAAGTTTTTTTTCTTTCCAATCTTTCCAATCTCTCTAAAGTGGTTGGAAATCGTCGTATACGTTACGTCTAATTCAGAAGCAAGTTCTCGAACAGTGTGCGTAGATTGGCTTCAACTAAGGCTCTTAATTGATCATTCTCAACATCCGATGGCCGACCACTACGCTCATCTTCAAGACTTTTATCGCTGCCATGAAATTTCTTAAACCACCATTGTACTGCGTATTCAGTTGTGCTTCGTGGTCCAAACGTGTCATTTATATCGCAAGTTCTTTCAGCAGGTTTTCAGCCTAGCTTGAATTGAAATGAAAAAATTGTACGAATTTGCTTTTTATGCATCTTGTATTGAACGTTCTAAAAAAAGATATAATTGTTTAAAACGATTGTAATTTAAACGAGTAGATAGAACGAGAAACACTCTTTAAAATGATATATATAAAGTAAAGGTATTGTAACAAAACCTTATTTGAAAGTATATAATTTAAAATCAAAATTAAAAATTCCCAAACAGCTTTGTTGTCAAACTGATATATATATATATATATATATATATATATATATATATATATATATACACACATATATATATATATATTTATATATATATATTTATGTATATATATATATATATATATATATATATATATATATACACACACATATATATAGATATACTAGCAGTTCCGCCCGGCTTTGCTCAGGCCCTGTATATTGTTTATAACTTTATGCACATATATATATATATATATATATATATATATATATATATATATATATATATATTAAAAAGTTTGACTCATGTCCAGGTAATCTACATCTAAAATGTCAAGTGTTCAGACCCAACATTGGCAGAGGGGTTTGGTAGAGTCTGCAATGGTCAACTCCTTAAACTTTTACCTTTTTGCAGACAAATTTTTTCCCAAAAACTGATTAAGAAGCTTGCTGCATGTCTGAATATCCTTTATGTAAATTTCAAATGTTTAGACCCAAAATTGACTGAATAGTTTGCTAGAAACCACAAAGGTAAATCTTTTGAACTTCGACCCCTTCGCAGCCAAATTGTCGACCGAAAACCGATTAATAATCTTACCCTGTGTCTGAATACACTTTATGTAAAATTTCAAATGTTTAGAAAAAAAAAAATTGGATAGGTAATTTTGTAGAGACCACAGAGGTCAATTTTTTAAATTTTGACCCCAATTTTAAACCCTTAACATTTATTGCTTTGAGCTCAAATCAAATTAAAACGTTTGATTTATGTCCAAGTAACCTCCATTTAAAATTCCAAGTGTTTAGAGCCAAAATTGGCGGAGGAGTTTGGTAGAGTTTTCAACTTTTTACCCCTTGTCAGCCAAAGTTATGTCCGAAAACCGACTTAAAAGATTTTCCCAAAGCTCAAAACCCCTTATATCAAATCTCAAGTCAGTAGACTGAAAATTGACAGAGTAGTTTGGTAGGGAAATGTACACACACAAACACAGACATACACAGACAATTTCACTTATATATATATATATATATATATATATACTAGCAGTTTCGCTCGGCTTTGCTCAGGTCCTATGTACAGTTCATACATTTAGGTACATATGTATATAAATTAAAAGGAGTGAATATGTACGGTGTTGCCTTACTATATAATAGGCTTACTTAACTACCATAGAGAAAGTTGGTAAAGACTGCTGACGTAAATTTTTTTAAACTTTGACCTCAATTTTGACCTCTTAACATTTATTGTTTTGGGTTCAAATTTAATTAAAATGTTTGACCCATGTCCAAGTAACCTACATCTAAAATTTCAAGTGTTTAGACCCAAAATTGGCGGAGGAGTTTGGAAGAGTCTGCAAATGTCAACTCTATAAACTTTGACCTCTTTGAAGCCAATTTTCGTCCAAAAACCGATGAAAAAGCTTACTACATGTCTGAATACCAATTATGTAAAATTTCAAATGTTTAGACCCAAAACTGACTGAGTAGTTTGCTAGACACCGCAACGGTAAGATCTTTTGAACTTTGACCCCTTGGAAGCCAAATTTTCAGCAAATACAAAGCGATTAGAAAGCTTGCCCTATGTCTGAATACACTTTATGTAAAATTTCAAATGTTTAGGCCAAAAATTGGCTGAGTAATTTGGTGGAGACCGCACAGGTCAATTTTTTATTAAACTTTGACCCCAATTATGACTCCTTAACATTGATTGTTTTGGGGCTCAAATAAAATTATAAAGTTAGGTCCATGGGCAACGCCGGGCACACAGGCTAGTCTATAATATAATTCTCACCTGTCTGTTTAAATGTATGTATGTATGTATGTATGTATGTATGCATAAGACTTTCCATAGAGGCGACGAATTTTCACGAGATCGGTATCGTTTTGAAGGTCGACCTTTCGGACGACAAATATCGAACTGGGCACTTTTCTACAGGGAGGAGTTGCTTTTTTAGCCGATATTTTCGAAAGTCATCCTCTCTTTTCGATTGACTAGCCTTATTTAAAACTAACGACACTTCCAGTTTGGCAATGGGCGCAACAGCAAAGACGTTTTGTTTTGGGTTTTTTCGCGTTCTTTTCCCGGTTCGAGCCTGCCTGCCTACTACCACTTATTTTTTTTTTAATTTATTTTTATTTATTTATTTTATTTTTTTGCTCAACACACACCTCCAAACACCCGGGAAACGCCGGGCACCCAGACTAGGCTATAATATAAATCTCACCTGTCTGTTTAAATTTATGTATGTATGCATGTATGCATGTATGTATGCCTTAAACTTTCGACAGAGGTAACGGATTTTCACGATATTGGTATCATTTTGAAGTTCGACCCTTCGGACGACAAATATCGAAAAATTGGCTAAAAAATATTAATTCCATCACCCTCAACTGAGCTCTTTTCTACAAGAAGAGGTCGCTTTTTTCGCCACTTCCGGTTTGGCGATCAACGCAACAGCAAAGACGTCACTTTTTTCACATTCTTTTTTCTTCTTTCGCGGTACGGGTTCGAACCTGCCTACCTACTACCACTTTATTTTATTTACTTATTTATTTTATTTATTTATATATTTTTGCTCAATACACCTCCAAACACCTGGGCTAATATAAGACATACCCCGCCCCCAAGAGCTTTCCATTTAGTATATTTCTTAATTTATATATATATATATATATATATATATATATATATATATATATATATATATATATATATATAAAAGCGAGAATGTTTGTGTGTTAGGAAACAACTCTCAACCCATATACTCAACGAATTTTTTATCTGCAGATTTGACATTTGGTATGTAGAGTATTCAGATATGTGGAAAACTTTTAATCGTTTTTAATCCGGAAAAAAGGTTGGCTAACGTGTCAAAATTGAAAAATTGGCACATAAGAGACTACCGGAGTTTTGTCTGTTTTAAACTGTGTCATGTCTGCTCATGCGCGGTCGTGAAACCTGACAGCTTCTATATGTTAAAGATGAGTTGGTTTGAAAACACTCTTTAAAATTATGTCAAGCTGGTATAATGATTATCGTACTTGATTCACTGTTTTTTTTGTTTTTTTAGGTTTCGGTTTCGATCTCAGCTCGAGTATTTTTTTTTACTTACAAGAATTGAACTGTTTAATAAACATAACACTCGCATACACATGTCTCAGTTTCTTTCTTTGTTTTTACTTCATTCTTTATTTAAAGGAATTTAACGATATGTTTAATACTTCCGGTATTTTTGTTTATAATAAATAAGGATTCTGCATTGATTAAAATATAATATTTATGCATATTTTTCGACCGGGCAACCCCAGGCAGCCTGCTAGTATACAATATAACACCTCCTCCTCCTGATAATTCCGCATATCACATCAAACCTCCATTATATACCCGAATACAGAAATTGTCGTCCTAGAAAAGACGACATGATTCCATTTGCGTTTGATAAAAACCCGGTTTTCTTTTTTGTTGTAGGCCACCTACTAGTTGCCCAGTTGTGATCGATAGGAGCCTTCTATCATACCTGAAAGTGATACAATGTTCAACGAGCGAGATCGGAGATGTGCCGTTGTACAACTCATGCTCTCTACCGATCCAAGCTATGACAACTGGACTATTGCCAGTACCCTTAAAATGCATCGCTGGATTGCTACGAATACAGGGACGTGCCCAGGGTTTCCGGTCACGGTTATGGTCTTTGGTGTGGTTTAAAGTGAGGGCCATATCATGCCACCTCACATATTCGAAGGCGGCCTGAAAGTCAACACCAAAGTGTGGCTGGATGTGCTGGAGGGTATGGTGATCCTCTGGTGAAATCAACTGATCGCTGTCAGACCCTGAATGTGGCAGTAGGACTCAGTGCCGGCCCACGAGTCCAAAGAGATCCAGGCTTGGCTTCAGAGGGAGTGCTACGACTTTGTACTCGTCCCCCATTGGACCGCCCTCCTCCCCAACCTGAATCCGCTGGACTACTTCGTTTGGTCATAAGTCGAGAACATCACCAACATGACTTCCCACAATACACAGCCTGATTTTTATTATTTTTATTTGATTAGAATCCAAAGTGCCATTTTGGGTAATCTTGTTTTTTTGTTTGTTTGTTTGTTTTGTTTTGTTTTTTCTACTTTAAAAAACAACTTTGTGTCAAATTTTGCTCTCGTTGGGAGGCAAGTAAGTAGGAACTACGAACATAATTTACGATTAAAACATTTTTTTATCTTTGCAAATATGATGCGATATATTTGGGAAATATGGTGTTGTTTGTGTTATAAACCGACGCCAAAGATCCATTATAATAACATACAAGGTAGAAGTTAATGGTTTTGTTAATGAAATCCAGGAAGAACTCCGGATTTTTCACTTTGTTTTCCAAACGTCTTTGGAAAAGAAAAAGACAGAAACTTTTCGTTTAGAAAAAGAGGGACCCTTTTTGTTTTGTTTTCTTTTTTTTATTATTTTTATTTTTTTTTATTTATTTTTTTTTATTTTTTTTAGTGACCCTGCCAATAGAACTAATTTAGGAGTATTAGTTGTGCGTGTAGAACAAGAAAGGGTGGATTATTTCACTAAAAGGGCCACTCGGTGTTTCTACATTCTTTCCTGCTGGGTCGGATTTAAATAAATAAAGACGAAAAGAATTGGCTGACGAGAGATGCGAAAGAAAAAACAATAGGTATTTTTTATTTTCGTTTTTTTTGTTTTGTTTTTTTTTTGTTTTGTTTTTTTTGTTTTTTGCAGAAACAAAGCGAAACCCAGTGTGAAATCTATGGAAGGCATGATAAAATATAATACAAGAAAAAAAACATAAAAGTATGACAAAAAATGCATATTTTTAACATGCGTCTATCCAATCTGCGCGCTTAACAATGGTAATGCTAGTTAAAACTGATTCGCGACTAGCATACTAACTGGCTAACCGATTTATACTGGAAGCATTTATAAATGCCATTTCAAACCTCAAAACTAATCAAATAATTCATAATATCTATATTAGATTTCTCTTTTTCTGTCTATCTGTTTGTTCCTTTGTTCCACTTTTTCTCGGAGACTACAAGGTCCATCTGGCTGAAATTTTGTCTGTATTTTTATGATGAGGTGCAGCAAACTAAGTATTATGGCATCCGTTCTATGGACAGTTATGAATTAATAAAGAAAACGACAATATCTCTCTCTAGAAATTTTCTAAGAAACTACTTGGCCGATCTAGTTGAAATTTGGTATGAGCCTTTCCTATTATGAGGTGCAGCGAACTAATATCCGTTCGATACACAGTTATGAATTGATAGGGATTAATACAGGTTGGTATTTAATGCAAAAAATGAGCACAAATTTAACTATATTCAACCATCAATTTGGCATAAAGCTTTATTTTAAGTTAACGGACTATAAATTATGCCCGTTTTTAACAAGTAAAATGTCTAGTTAATTAATATTAGTACTAAGATAGATTTCCTCATCTTTCGCCTAGCATAGCCCTTATATTTGAATAGCTCTTTGCCTCGATAAGCAATGACCTCAACAATAAAAAGAACTCACGCGCGACAGAGTAACGGACATCCTATTTCAAATTTAAGTATCACCATGGTCTCCGTTCACCCTTGACATATAAGGATAATTCCTATAAGAGTAGCTTCACGTCATTGCTTGATTCCAGTGGCAAGGAGAACCCCAGGACAGCTGGAAACAAAGCCGACATAAGTAGAGAACACATACAACACATGGTACTCTCAAATGGTCACTCATTTTAATATTGAACAGTTTTAACGTCGCTTAACTTTAAGTGCAATAGACCGATAACTGGCGTGGATGCATCTATAAATGGTATTTCAAGTTGAAACGTGACAGACTGACGAATATGTTATTTCAAACTTGTAACAGACTAAAAGAATATGCTATTGAAAATTGAGCGTGACATATCAGAAACGATGAAAAAGCTTCTTATAGATACGTGAATGAATCTATTAAAGGTATTTTAAACTCACGCCGACGAAAATGATGTTTCGAAATTAAACGTGATAAACCAAATAGAAATATTTGCATTATTATTCATCGGACTCCTGTTCTCATCTTGAGTGCGATTTTCACGTTTCGGTCAATGTAACCTCCGACCTCCTATTCAGTCATGGCTGACGGAACAAGAGCACGCTACCCTCGTGAAGTAAATAAAGGGTTCCGCTCGAAATTCCGTCCAAATTCCCGAGTTCGACAGAAACATTTCCGAGTTCGACAAGATACATCTGAAGAAGGTTGAAGGTTATATCGACCGAAACGTTGTAAAAATCACATTCAAGATGAGAACAGTAGTTCGATGAATAATGATACAAATAACAATCCTCATCTCAAAATTTCAGAAACGTGTAACAAAATACTCCCTTTTCGATGTCTCAGACAAAGCCCGAATGAAGAGGGAGGAGAATCTCGCGAAACCCATATCAGACGTTCATTCTTTAGATTTGACCATCACCCGATCCAGGCTGATTGTCCTTGGAATCTATAGCCGATAAGGTTTATAGCTATTAATTCATTTTGTTATTATTATTTAATTCTGGTGATTAAAATTATCTTCCTTCAGATTTAAGTATGTCTCCATTCAGGTACAGCAGGTTGAAGTTTAAATTCGAATCCAACAGCGAAAATTTAGTATATACATAAATATATAACCTCCCCTTCCTTTTTTTTTTTTTTTTTAAACACGTACAACTTCGCAAGGGATCTTACAACAGTTCAAAATTCAAATAATACAGAAAATGATAATACAGAAAAAGTTCGAATATAACTGTTTGTGCGTCTTGCGCGGATTTATATATATATATATATATATATTTATAGCCGCACTTGAAAATAAATACGTTGACGAAAATTATCGATATTCTTAGGAACAAAATGGGTGTGACGCGTATTCAAGTTTTACTAACCATAACTGGTGGAGTCACTTGTCATCCTCTTATATATTTCCTTTTTCTTTTTTTTCTTTTTTATATCCAACGGTTTACAACCTGAAGTTTGGAATGCGGCCAGCCGTCAATATACGCTGTTATCTCCCTCCCCCAAATTCTGCAACTAATTTTATTTTATCGTCGATTCTCGACCATGGCTAAGAAGTGAAACTTGATTTGATTGGCCGGATCTCGACCAATTATGTTATTGTTTACTATCCTCGTCACCGTCATCAGCATCACTATTAATACAGTGTTCACTGATATTATATTGGTTCGCGACAAACGTCAAAAAGAAATACTAATTTTAAGTTTAAGTGTGACAGACAAACAACCGACTAACAGAGCCACTTATATAGTTGCGTGGACGCATCTGTAAATCATAATTTAAACTTACGCATAACAGAGTAAAAAAAAATGCTATTTGAAACTGAAACACGACGGACTGTACTTGAACGCATTTATCGGGTCATCCCATAAGTTCTGTACGAATTTTCATTTTTGCTTTTAAATTGAAAATTTTTTAAATATAGTGTAATTTTTTTTACATTTTTTTTACATTTTTATGTTTAGATGCATTTTAACTGATTACATTTCTTTTTACCAAACGATAAAATTTTAAATTGCTTGATAAAAACCCTACTAACCTGGAATTGCCTAAGAATCATTTGAGATATATAATGCTTTATGAGTTCAAGAAAGGAAACTCAGCAGCCAAATCGGCTAGAAATATTCGACTTTGAATTGTTACCACCTAATGCAACAATTAATGCTCAAATCTATTGTCAGCAATTAGAGCGTTCCTATTTACAATGCCTCCCCACGGGACAGAGTTAGACACCAGGGTTGTATTTTTAATGTGGGGAAAAGGGACAAAATAAAAATTGTCTCGGTCGTGAAGGATTTCTCCTCCTTAGTGAATCTAAAAGGAGTGATGTTTCATAAGGACGATGCACAACCCCACACAGCAAAAATCACCTCACAAAAAATCGAAGAACTTGGTTGAGAGAAAATTCCTCATCCACCCTATTCTCCTGATCTTGCTCCTTCAGATTACCGTTTGTTTCGTAGTTTACGAAAGCATTTGGAAGGTATAGCTTTTGTAACGCAGAAAGATGTTGAAACTGACATTTGTGAGTTCTTCGAATCAAAGACAAAAGGACTTTACAGTAATGGAATTAATAAACTAGTTAATAGATGGAAGGAAGTCATAGATAATCAGGGAAAGTATATTGATGATTAAATGTTTAAGAAAATGTAACATTTGGCCACTTCTTTTCTTTATTTATAAATTCGGACAGAACTTATGATAGAACAAAATGCGTGATTTAATATAGACATATAATAATGAAGATACGTCCTGGGCAAAGTACAAAACCGACTTTGAAATCAAGTGAGCGATGACCTTTTCTCCTGTATACTACCTCTTTCTCACAGAATAGACGTTGTAAGTCTTTGTGCAACTACAACTACTGTCAATATTCCCACCTCTCTTTCTCTCACTGTCTCTCTCCTCTCCTCTCTTTCTCTCTCCTTTCTCTCTCCTTTCTTTCTCTCTCTCTCTCTCTCTCTCTCTCTCTCTCTCTCTCTCTCTCTCTCTCTGTGAACACACCTACCTACTTAAAACTAAATGAAACGTCCATAAGCAAACTCTTTTTACTAGAATTATCCGTCTATGGAACACAATACTGCAGAACTGCTTCCCAGCCGATGACATGGGCGTTTTCAAATCCAACGTATTTGTTGAGTCGTCCTTTTCTACCTAATTTCCACCACCATAACCAATCATCACAGTGTTGTATAACCATCCGCCTTACAATTGAGTTTTTTATGCGTCACAATAAATGATGACATCCTAATAAAAAATTTAAAAATTAAAAAAGAAAGACATAACTGCACCGTTACATCTAAAAACAATGAGAAAAAAGACGCCCATATAATCTATATATCTATAAAAGTGAACGAGTCTGTGTATCTGTCTGTGTATCTGTCTGTCTGTGTATATGTGTGTGTACATTTCCCTGCGCAATAACTCTGTTAATTTTAAGTCTACAGACTCGAAATTTGATATACAGGGTTCTGAGATTTGGGAAAATGGATGTGATCCGTTTTCGGCCAGAAATTTGGCGATAAAGGGGACAAAGTTGAACGATGTGACCTTTGAGAACTCTACAAAACTCCTCCGACAATTTTGGGTCTAAACACTTGAAATTTTAGATATAGGTTTCTTGGACATGGATCTAACTTAATAACTTGATTTGAGCCCAAAACAATAAATTTTAAGGGATCAAAATTAAAAAACATTGACTGCTTTTTTTTTTTTTGCTCAAAATACACCTCCAAATACTCGGGCAACGCCGGGCACCCATGCTAGTATATCTATAAAAGTGAATGTGTCTGTGTATCTGTTTGTGTGTCTGTATATCTGTCTGTGTGTCTGTGTGCGTACATTTACCTACGCAATAACTCTGTCAATTTTAAGTATACAGACTCGAAATTTGATATACAGGGTACTGAGATTTAGGAAAATGTATGTGATCGGTTTTCGGCCAGAAATTTGGCTGTTAAGGGGTCAAAGTTCAATGATTTGACCTTTAAGAACTCTACCAAACTCTTCCGACAATTTTGGTCTAAACACTTGAAATTTTAGATATAGGCTCCTTGGACATGAATCTAACTTGATAACTTGATTTGAGCCCAAAACAACAAATTTTAAGGGGTCGTAATAGGGGTTAAAGTCTTTAAAAAATTGACCTCTGCGAACTCTACCAAATTGCTCAGACAATTTGTGGTCTAAACATTTGAAATTTTACATAAAGGGCAAGCTTTTTCATTTGTTTGGGTCGATAATTTTTAGTTACCAATATATAAATGTATGTATGTATGTTTGCATGTCTGCCTAAAACTTTCGACAAAGGCGATGGATTTTACCAAGATCAGTATCCTTTTTAAGTCCGACCCTTCAGACGACAAATATCGAAAAATTGGCGAAAAAACATTAATATCTCCACCTTCAACTGGGAACTTTTCTACAAGGGGGGGGGTCACTTTTTCCCCCAATATTTTTGAAGTCATCCTCTCTTTTCGATTGTCTAGCCTTAATTTTAAAAAATGGCATTTTAGGTTTGGCGGTTGGTTGTAAGAGCATAGACGTTAGTTTTTTGTTTGTTTTTTTTTTCCAGTTCTTTTCCTCCTTCGCGGTACGGGTTCGAGCCTGCCTTCCTACTATCACTTTTTTTTTTTTTTTTGCTCAACAAACACATCCAAACACCCGGGCAACGCCGGCCTGAAATGCTAGTAAATATTTTTAAAAAAAAAAAAAAAACAGGAAAAAGAAACTGCTAAAAAATAATAAATAGCAAACACTTTGTTGTTGTTGTTGTTGTTGTTGTTGTTGTTGTTGTTGTTTGTTTGTTTGTTTGTTTGTTTTTGTTTGTTTTTATGATTGCCACTCGTCAATGAATAAATAAATGTGGATGAAGCAGATAGACTGTTCGGTGACATATAAATTATAGTCAAGATTGTCGGTTCTTTTTGACTTCCGGTTTTTTCTTCACAGATGGAACGATGGTGACAAGCAAGAATGGCCCGTTCTGATTAATGATTAGTATCACGGCCGTAATTGTAACAGAGCGCAGACGCGCGTATGGCGGCTGTATGCAAATGCTGATCGGTGTGCGAAATGACGTCACGGCGAGGAAGAAAAGAAAATTACATAAAAGGAAGAAGTGTGCGCAGACCGGGGATCGCGTTCGAGCGGATCACGATCACGTTATAGACATGGCTGAAGTTACGCATAGCCGAAGAATGAAGAAATAAAGGAATTTTCAAAAAACTTGGAAAAGCGAGTTGAATTTTTTTCCTATTCCTTGTCTTTGTTTCCTTTGCGACGGAGTCTTCAACGTGTTGGGCCCGAGTGTCTACATGTCAACACGTGTGTAAATAGGTATTACGTTACATAATCTTAAGAACGCGCTTGAAATATGTACAGTCGTGGAAAAAAATAATGTATACATTCCAAGTATATTCTTAAGATTACAAGCGTAATACTAAATAGATTTTAACTCGAAATAATTCTTCATTTACTAATATTTAACAAAAGCAAGAAAGTAAAACAATATTTACAGTTTTACAAAATTTTTATCGCATTATGTTTAGGCCACTTAACTGCGGTTATACCCAATTATCTCAATTATATACCAAGTAGGTCGGATCATCCTAATCTCTGTGAACACACAAACCTTATTTCTCTCGTTTCATTTTTTGGTTTATCTTCGCGTTTTCCTGTAGAAAATTCCCATAAAAGACAAGATTGCAATCCTAGGATCCGTGTACAGAAATGCATAAGAAAGACGTGAAAAGCGCGGAAGATGGAATTCGTTTATTTGTAGGAAAAAGAAAGGTTTCAAGATTTTTACATTTATTTGTGAATGAACTTTAGTATTATTTTTTTTTTATTTCTTTCCTTTCTTCTCTTCGCATTCGTTCTTCTCTGTTTGTTTATTTCATCTTGAAACTCAATAAAAGGCATATTTTGTTTGTTTTTGCTTTTTATTCTTTTTGTCAGCGGTTTGGGGGTTATCTCATATCGAACAAAAATAAAAATATTTGCCTCATCTTTTTTTGTTTGTTTGTTTTTTGCGGTATTTTAGACACTTTATAATCCAGCTAGGGTTTTTTAGCCTCGGCCCTCAAAGTCAACAAAGATTCGACCATTCCTGTAATGATTTGGTCCTTGTTTACTTTGCGGTCGGAGTTTATTTCTGAGCAGTTCCATGCCTTCTCTCTTTGAGAAGGGGTTAGTTTATTGCGAATCATCTGAGGCGTCCTTACCGGGGAATGCCGACGGGGGGGGGGGGTCTACTCCGGGCCGTTGACTTCTGAATCCCACTTTCCGACGCTGTTGGCTAAGTTCTTGCAGTAGGCGAGAACTAAAACCCCATATCGGCATGTGTCCCCTGCTTTATGGCATATCAAACCTTCTGGGGTTTTCTCACATAACAAAATAAAATAAAAACGGTTTTCTCGTCTTTTTCATGGCATTTTCGGATTTTATGGCATTTTCGGATTGTTTTCTGCTGAAACTTTGTATCAGCATGTTGCCCCTGTTTTACGGTATATCAACCCTTTTTGGGATTATCTCACATAGAAGTCAAATAAAATATGGTTTATTTCTCCGTTTATATGGCATTTTTGGTTGCTTAATATTAGGCCCAAGGTAAGCATTATTCGTTTTTTTTCACAGCATATCAACTATTTGTGATGTTCTTTAATACTTTACTCATTCCAAAAGGATTTACTAATTGAACCTGCGAGCAACGAAGTTATTGCTTTAAGTTGATTAAAATACTTAAACTGTTAAACGATTCTATAAAGTTATCTTGACGAAGCACTCCATGTCTCTGACGATTCCATCTTCAGTGTTTCTTTTACGAATTTATTGGCTTCTTTGCCAGTATAACGCTGTTTATTTTTCTTCTTTTTCTTCTTTTTGAAAATTATGGCTACAATAGCAACAAGTATGTAATGCTATATACAACATAATCATGATGACACCAGGTCCCGTTACGAGGGGCGTGCAATAAGTAATGCCCCTGGCCCACTTTCCATAGCAATAGAGCAACGAAACTTGGCACAGTTATTAGTCTTTCTCTACATAGGAACCACTCAGAGTTATGCATTTCTCCCATCGTTTGATGCATCTTTGGAGACCGTTTTTGTAGAACACCCCAGGTTGGTCCTCCAACCACGACGTGACTTCAGAAATCAAGGCTGCATAATCTGGGAAACGCTTTCCTTTCAAAAACAATTTCATGGCTGGGAAGAGGTGAAAGTCAGAGGGTGCAAGGTCAGGAGAGTAGGGAGGATGGGCGAGGATTTCATAAATACACGCCCGTACTTCTGATCTGGCGACATGCGAGTTGTGGACCGGGGTGTTGTCCTGCAGGAGGTGGGTAATTTTGCTGATCTTGCCCCGCCTCTTGCTTTTTATAGCTTCCCTTAATTTCCTCAAAAGTGAAGCATAATAGGCTCCTGTAATTGTGGCACCCGTTGCCAGAAAATCTGTCATCACTACTCCGTCCTGGTCCCAGAAGACTGCGCCCTTGCCTTCTTTGGAGGTGATGAGTCCAAGTGCTTCCACTGCATTGACTGGGCTTTGGTCTCTGGATCATAGTGATGGACCCAGGTTTGATCCTGTGTAATCAGTCTTTTGAAAAACTTTGACTCATCTTCTCGGCACATCTCCAAATTTATCCTCGAGCATATGCAAATGGTCATAAATGATAGTTTCCACAGACCCTGTACTAATCTTGACATCTTGGGCTATTTGACGAATAACAATGCGCCGATCTTCCAAAACGGCAACCTCAACTTGACAGACAGATTCCTCATCAATGGCAGAAGGGGGGCGACCAGGTCTGGGAGCTGTTTCTACAGACTTTCGGCCATGTTTGAATTCACAATGCCAGCGTTTTACAAAGTCATATGATGGGGCATTATCACCATAAGTTTCTTTCATTTTATCAAAAGTCTCCTGTGGTGTGCGTCCTTTCAAATACAAAAACTGGATCAATGCTCGACATTCAACAGGCTTCATTTCACACCTGACTCAGTTCAAACACCTGTAAAACAGAAACCACAATTAGTTCAGAGCTGTAATTTGCCACATAACCCGTAGAGATATAAATCATTGCACATGCAAAATTGCAGCTATATCAGACAACTGGAAGTGGGTCAAGGGCATTACTTATTGCACGCCCCTCGTAGATCACCGGAGTTAAGTGATGTTCAGTCAGGTCAATAATAAATTGGCGACAATTTGGAAATATCATGCGCTGTAATGTGGGGCGGTTCTTTGCTTATTTTGCCATTGTTTCCAGTCGTCTTGGTGCGTTGGGATGGCATCCTGCAACAAACGCGGTGAAGTCCTTATATTAATATCGTGCTATCCATTCGAGCACTTTCTTATAAGAATGAAGCATTTATTTAACTATATGATTGTCTTTGAGCTGAAAAGTCAAGTAAGATAACATAGTATGAGAGTTACTTATATTTTAAGCGCATTGCTTAATTATATAAACGTCTTGTTAGAAAATTTATACTGCATCTTCTCAACTGAGTCGCTTCTTATAAACTGACCATATTTCCAGCACGATTTTTTCTGTATTACATGCTGACATGTAATATATATCGACTGGTATTAATCGTGACACCCTGCACTGAGGATTCCCGAAAGGATGAAACATTAATGTCTGTAGGTATTTAATTATTATAGTAAAAAAATAATTATGACAGCCCCTTTAAGAAATTCGTTTCTTATCGTTGAGCACTTTCAGTTGAATTAAAGTCGGTCAAGTTAGCTCTTATGCATAGATCATCGTATAACGATTAGATCACTGGGTGACTGGCGTAAATGAACATTTAAAATTAAAATGTTTAAATTCAACGTTATTTCATGCGGTTAATGGTAGCCGAATTGATTAGGTCTTCGCTAATCGAGCCAGAGATCTATCGTGTTGCGGGGTTCGAATCGTTCGACTGGTATTAATCGTGACACCCTGCACTGAGGATTCACGAAAGGATAAAACACTGGTGCCTGAAGGTATTTAATTATTATAGTAAAAAAAATAATAATTATATATATATATATATATATATATATATATATATATATATATATATATATATACTAGACCACCCGTGACCCGTTGGGTCAGTACGTTATATTAGCTATGGAATTCATGTATGAGCGTGACACTTGTGGCATAAAGAAAATAGTTTTTTTTTACATAACAGAAGCATTTCTATGAAAGTATATTAAAATGAAAAAAGAATATAGATAGATTTCTATGAGTCGTTCTGTTTATTATAATTGTTATTTTTTTTAAAATTACAGTTACTGAATTATAAGTGGTTGGTCATACTTATAGGTAAATATGCACTGAACAGGTATCATAATCCTTATTATAGTTAAATTCAAATTTTGATATATCATCTTTTAAATGAAATTGTTAGTTGAAAGTACAGAATAATAAAAAAACACTCTCCACATGTTAATAATGGCTTTTTAAATAGAAAATGAAAATAAAATGTAACTTTTTTCATTTAATTTAAGCAAACATTCAGTACCCATTGTGTAAAATATTTAATTTGTATGTTAATAATAAGGTCAATAAAATTAAGACAATTCTTTTCTATTTACATTTTTTGTACAATTAATTTTTTTTAAAGAAAACTTTTGTTATCCTTTTGCTTAATTGAGACTTCTTATAAGGTTCTAACTCTCTTATATCCAGATTAATTATATTAATCAATTTATTTTATTGAATATGTATCGCTGAAAAGCACGGGTGCTTAAGCACTTATTGTACAGAAAATAAATATTGTATTCATATGCTAATAATAAGGTCACTAAAACTAAGACAATACTTTTCTATTTACAACATTTTTTGTACAATTTGAGTGTTTTAAAAAAACTTTTATGTTTTCCTTTCGCTTAACTATCCAGTTTTACATCGCTCCCTTTTTCTCTCTCTCTCACACATACACGTAACTATTTCTCGCGTACGTAACGAAAACAGAGGGAGTAGGAGTGTTGAAATCTATGAGAGTGAAAGTGAGAGGTGTTTTCTTTCACCGCCGCTGTTTCTATTAATAATGAGTGTTGTTTTTTAAAAGGGAGAAGTTTTTTTGAAACTGCGACAGACTTTACGAAGTTGAATGTTTTTAGCCGTTAAAAAAAAAACAAAAAAATACGGTTGATTTTATAAAATTATTTATTTATAATGACATGAATTAAAGATTTCTCGCGTACGTAACGAAAACAGAGGGAGTAGGAGTGTTGAAATCTATTAGAGGGAAAGTGAGAGGTGTTTTCTTTCACCGCCGCTGTTTCTATTAATAATGAGTGTTGTTTTTCTTGTTTGTTTACTTTTGTTTTTTTTTTAAAGGGAGAAGTTTTTTTGAAACTGCGACAGACTTTACGAAGTTGAATGTTTTTAGCCGTTAAAAAAAAACAAAAAACTATTTGATCAAATTAAATGAAATTGTTTGTATTAAAAGCGATATAAAAATTCCGGAATTGGAATAACGGATTGAAGACGTTGCTATTTACGCATGCGCAACCGGATGTTGAAAACCGGAAATCTGATTGCAAACATACAAGATCCATAGACTTTTAGTATTATATAGATATATATATATACACAAGTAAAGTAAAATAAATACAGCAGGACCATAATCTTCGAAACCAGAAGAAGGGCATGTCGGTTGTATGAACCATGTAAATTTTCCATAATGGTGTTCTTTTATTAATTTTTTAAAGTAAACGTTTTATGAGTACTTAACTGAATATGAGGCAATAACATAATTTTGCAAACTTATTAGTCGCAATATGAAACAATATATACACTGCTGATCAAAAATTTAATATTAGTCGTAATATGAAACAATAGACTGCTGATCAAAAATTTAATATTAGTCGTAATATGAAACAATAGACTGCTGATCAAAAATTTAAGACCACTGAAAAATCTTTTTTAAAAAAACTTTTTTAAGGATGGATTTTAAACTCTTTCAACTTAAGGTTACCAATACTACGATTTAAAAGGTTATGGAAACAAAAA
Organism: Euprymna scolopes; assembly: GCF_053919585.1. Taxonomy (NCBI): domain Eukaryota; kingdom Metazoa; phylum Mollusca; class Cephalopoda; order Sepiida; family Sepiolidae; genus Euprymna; species Euprymna scolopes. The sequence continues at coordinate 50,561,517 of NC_136487.1, forward strand.
ACTACATTCCAAAGATTTATTTTTAAAATTTACATTTTTATTAAATTAGGCTTTTTACAGATGATCAAAATTATAAGACCAAAGACAAAATTCTATTAAATTGTACAAAAAGTGTATGAAAACATTCAACAATCAAACTTAATCATGAGCTGTAGCTCCACTGCTTTTAATGACTTCAAAAATCCTTTGGGGCATGCTAGAAATAAGGGTTTCTATTTAAGTGTGGGGTATCCTGCTTCAATTTCTGAAGATGGCGTTCTTTTTTAATATTATTTGCCATTTCGATAAACTTCTCTTGTCATTCACCCCAAACATTTTGAATTGGGTTCAGGTCCGGTGAGCATGCAGGATGTCCCGAGAGGATGTCTTGCAGTGTGTTTTGAAGTATTATCCTGTTGGAATAACCATCCATCCCCACACAAACGATGACCCTCTATCATCAAAGATGCTTTTTGTAGCATGCTAACATAACCAGCTGCTGTTTGACAACCCTTCACCACCTAGAGCTCCATCGTCCCTACGTAAGAAAAGGCATCCCATACCATTACGAACCCTCCATCACTATGACTCGTGGAAAAAATTTCAAGGAGCATGATTTTGTCATGCCAATATCGCTGGAAGCGATCAGGACCATCTATTTTAATATTTTTCTCATCAGAAAACAGGACTTTCTTCCATTTCTAAACCTCCTAGGTTTGGTATTCACAACCAAATCTTAAGCGGTCCACTTTGTGACGTGGAAGCAATCGAGGAATTTGTTTACGCTTTTTATTTACATGCCTTTTTGTTGTAAGTGTCGTCTGATGGTTATTGGACTGTAATTAGCATCTGTAATCGCCTTAATTTGACTAGAAGAAATTCCTATGTCATTCATAACAACCCGTCTGATTCTCCTACTCAATGCAGGAGAAATTTGGGGTGGGGGACTACCAAAGGATTTTGCTTTTCCATAATTCTCAGTGTTCTTTAGAAAGTTGCAAATAACAGTTTTACTGCGATTTACTTTAGATGCTATCGCTCGCTGTGACAAACATTGCTTATGGAATCTTAGAATTTGAAAGCGCTCAACTTCGGTTAGTTTTCTTGCTTTAGGCATGGTAACACCTTCACACAGTGATTGCTAATCTCTAACTGTACTAAAAACATTAGAATTACCATAATTCTAAGAATTTATACCCTTGGTCTTATAATTTTGATCATGTGTAAAAAGCCTAATTTAATAAAAATGCAAATTTTCAAATAAAATTTTTGGAATGTACCTTTTTGTTTCCATAACCTTTTAGATTGTAGTATTAGTAACCTTAAGTCAGAAGAGTTTAAAATATATCTTTAAAAAAAAGTTGGGTTTTTTTAAAGATTTTTAAGTGATCTTAAATTTTTAATCAGCAGTGTATTGTAGCGGCTTTTTAAAAGTAATGAATGATTAAAAAAACTTGACATTTAGAACTTGGAAATTATGATATTATACTAATATGCATTGGAATCCAATAAAACGACAGTTATTGAGTTTGGATTTTTTTTTTTCAAAAATTTTTATGAAACGTTGTTTTTCATTATTAAAAACTTTATTCATGAGAAAGGTGTTTAATCCGTTATGATTATGACTGAGTACGTTTGAAGTCAATGATAAGCCTATATATATATATATATATATATATATATATATATATATATATATATATATATATATATATATATATATATAGTTGTTGGAAATAGTAATTAATAAAAACTGAAGAAAGTGCTCAATACCGTTGTAGAGCAAATATGCGTTTTATTTTTTATTACGTATCTTTCTGTTAAGTTACGTTATTGTTTCAGCTACTTGGCCGTTTTTCTGTAAAAGTCTGAGGATGCTACAGACGGCCAAAAAAAAACGACCAAGAAGCTGAAACAATAATGTTTTCAGCTACTTGGCCGTTTTTTTTTTTTGTTTTTTTTTTGGCCGTCTGTAGCATCCTCAGACTTTTACAGAAAAACGGCCAAGTAGCTGAAACAATAATCTAACAATAGAAAGATACGGTAATAAAAAATAAAACGTATATATATATATATATATATTGTATTTTGTGTACAGAAAGTTATTAGATGAGACAAGTCATTGGCTGAAGAGAGCTTGATATGGATATCTTAAACGGTCCTAATTATCTGGCTTGAAACCGACGGTACCAATGACTTGTCTCATCTAACAACTTTCTGTATACAAAATGCAAAATATAAATACGCTCTTATTTTCGGATTTTCCTTTTAATTGAGCACTCTGCTGGATTTCTTTTTCCCAAAAAAACTAATCATATATATATATATATATATATATATATATATATATATATATATATATATATATATATATATATATATATATATATATATATACAGTGTGTCACAAATGTGAGTACACCTGTCACATTTCTTCAAACATTTAAGTATATCTCTTCATGGGATAACACTGAAAAAAATGATTTTTTGACACAATAAAAAGTAGTCTGCCTGCAGCATACATAACAAAGTAAATTTATTTTCCCCTCAAAATAACTCAAAATATATCCATTAAAAGCTAAATCCCTGGCAACAAAAGTGAATACACATTAACATACAACATATCAACTCGCAATATTTTGTGTGGTCACTATCATTATCCAAAACTGCCTTTATTATCCTGGGCATGGAGTTTACCAGAGCTTCAAATGTAACCACTGGAATGCTCTTCCACTCTTCAAATACGGCGTCCCAGAGCTGGCGGATATTTTGAGACTTTGCGCACCTCCACCTTCTGCTTGTGTTCAAGTCTGGAGACATGCTTAGCCAGTCCATCACCTTTACCCTCAGCCTCTTCAGTAAAGCAGTGGTTGTCTTGGATGTGTGTTTTGGGCCATTGTCATGCTGGAACACTGCTCTGCGACCCAGTTTCTGGAGGGAGGGGACCGTGCTCGGCTGCAGTATTTGACAGTACATGTTGGAATTCATGTTTTCCTCAGTGAAATGTAACTCTCCAATACCCGCAACACTCATGCAGTCCAAGACCATGACAATGTTTAAAAGAATATGCAAATAAGCTAGATCTTTTGCAGATTAATGCAATTTCACGACCCATATATAAGAAAGATGTGTTTTTTTTTAAATAAATAGAAAAAAAGTCTTACCTTTTTTTCTTTCTTGGCCTTACACCGGCAGAGAAAAAATTTAACCCTCTGCTGGATTGCCAACAAATAGAGGGAAAAGAAGTTAATGTTGAGAATAGAAAGAGAGCACTGTTTTATAGATTGCACTCTTGTTTGATCTGGGGAACCGTTTCAAATCTGTTACTTAGGCTGCGGATCTTGATATCATTGCTTTACCTGTTAGAAGTAACACAAGTACGACCAGATTTAGGGGCACTGCCGGCGTTTTGGTGCTTTTCACAGTCTTTCATACCATTTTCTCATCACATTTCAATCTGCGGCCGATTTCTTAATTTGATAAACCAGAAAGGTGGAGATTAATGAGCTCCTGACGATCACTAAGAGAAAGTCGTGGCATATGGACTAAATGTTACGTTGTATAACCTGGAACAACAAAAATTACGATTAGAGATGCTTTGTTGCCTGTTGGTTGATATTTTAAACTGATTTAAGAGAGATAATTTAAGCTGGTTTTAAACGAATTTGTTGCTGCAGACTTTCTTTTTGCCTCCTCAATTGGAAGTTATTTTTTTAAATCGACGTGAACACTAGAATATTTCAATTAAGAATCAAATATGAACAGGTAAAATTATAGAGGAATAAAAGATGAATCAAATGAGGTATAGTTTGTTTAAACAGTTACATTAAATTTAGCTTATATTTACAGTTTTTGAAAAAATTACAGGTGCGGACTTTCTTTTTGCCGGCACTGTGCGTGTGTGTGTGTGTGTGTGTGTGTGTGTGTAATACAATATAATTACCCGAATCCAACTGAAGATATTTTAGGGTTGCATCTGGTGGAGGAAAGGTTTCGGTAAGTCTGACATGTACAACATAAAGTTCATCTCTATCTGCGTTAAGGTGACAGGAATTGGAGTTGACAGAAACATGAAGAATACGACATGAATAATTGGTTTTACTGTCTTCGTTCATTTTACCTTAGGCGCCATCTTGAAACGAGATATTGAGTTGCAGCGGATATATTTAAGACAACAGTCAACGCATTCATCCTTCCCATGATTCAATTCGCAAAAGCATTTCAACAAATATTATAACGATCAAACACACCACATCTTAATGTGTATCGTCATATACGTTGTTCTTTTTCTTTTCTTTTTCCTTTTCTCTTCTTTTCTTTTTACATTTTTCTTTTCGTTTTATTTTATTTTCATTTTCTTTACTTCTTTTCGCTTCTTTTCTTTCTTATTTTCGTTTCTCTTTTTCTTTTCCTTTCTATATTTCTTCATTTACTCTACAACTCTAAAATATACATTTCAATATTTTTTTATAAAAATTAATATTTTTTATAAATTTAAACAAAATTTTGTCTTTTTATTTCATTTTCTTATACATTATTTTTTTACATTCTATTAGCAATTATTGCTCTTTTTTGTTTATTTTCTCGTGTACCCCCGTCATATCGCCCCCTATTAATTTTTTTTTTAATTTTAATATAAAAAATTACAATTTTCCATTTCTAGTCTGAATGTTTTCAAAGTCGATGTTATCTTTTTACCTTTAGTTTTGTATGATGCTGGCCTTTTCTCCTCTTTTGACGAGAAGCATTTAGGTTTCTTCCCTGTTCATTATATTTTGTTTTTGTTAATAAAATACTGGTGGACATTGCATTTTCGCAGGATTGCTGACATTTATTAGATGTGTTTATAGCGTGTGTATATATATTGGTTACTAGAGATAATATAGATGGTTTGATTTTCTCGCTCACACACTCTTATTGCGAATTTCTAGACGTGGGTCACAACCAGTAGACACAAAATTGCAATAATTGCGTGTGAACAAGAAAATTCAACATGGCCGATTTTTCTAAAATTGGATATCATGCAGGGTGATTGGAAAGCTCGAGAAATGAATATGAAAAGAAAGTGTATAACAAAGGGTCTTATTCTATTGACCATCTCTCCAGGGGATGAGACACAAGGTGACGTGTGGGTTTTATGAAACTGTCGCTGGCAAACTAACAGGATTCGATCTTGCCACTTATTTTTGGATCTTTTCAGTTTGCGACATTAACCACTAAATCACAATGTACTATCATTCGTCACCAGCTTCTTAAGTCACCTTTTTTTAGACAGAAATCACCACTTATCAAGGCCCGGATGCCACTCGAGGATAAGGGCTAATGGGTATACATTAGTCAATGTGATTATAGCGTTTTTAACATAGGTAGTGGGATTTTTGTTAGTTGGATTACATAGGGGGGCGGTTCATCAAGAACTTGTTTACATTAGACTTGAAGAAAATCAGATTGTAGTCAGCTGGGAAGCAGGCCAACGGAAGAAAGTTCCATGGGCGTGCAGTTCTAAGAAAGAAGCTCTGCTGATGGAATCTACATTTAGGCACAGATAAAGAGTGTGGGAAATTATTGGTAGTGGTTCTAGCGAGACGAGTGTTTTTCGTGAAAGTTTGGCGAGGGAGGGAACCATATATTGAAGTTCAGACAAGCACCTGCCATGGAAATAACGATAAGCAGAAACAGGCTCGGAACGTCTCTTCTGTGGGAAAGAGGTTGCAAGGAAGAGAAAAGGGCATCCCTCACTAAGATACGAAGTCTATTTTGAACTCTGTCAAGGCAGGATAAGCTGCTTCTAGCAGCTCCAGCCCAGATGTGGCAACACTACTCCATCATTGGCCGTACCTAGTTTTTATATAGGTAGAGAATTGCTGGAAATCATATCAACAAATTTCACAAGAATCTACTTTTTTTTTTGCTTGTTTTTGTTTGTGTTTTTGTTTTCTTTTTCTTTTTCTTACTAGTTGAATGAGGAATGTTATTGAGGGCAACTCACGGCCACGAATTTGAAATAGGGGTTTGTGAGTGAGAAAATTCAATATCGCCGATTATTTTCATTATGGAATTTAGAATCTAAGTTTTTTTTTTTATCTTTTTTGCTTTATTTCAACTATGAACGACGGCGATTTTGCGAAGGCAATCTACTAGACGGTCCCTTTCGTCGGATCTCCTTTAGATTATAGCGATTATAATGCGGGGTAAAGGACGAACCAGAGTGTTTGCCTCCGACGGAAAAAGCGATATCTATCTTAGCAGGGCTTGTCTTGTTCAGGGTTTTATCATCTAGTCCGCTACTCTTGATAAGCAAGCCACTTACTTAAAGACCGATAAACATGACACGCTCGATGAGGGAGTCCATGTTTCCGAGGAACGCCCAACCTCTCCCTCCCGGTTCTCAGTCGCCCCACCTAACCAAATCAACTGACTCTTGGACCAACACTCAGATTCGCGAGATTTTTTTTATTTGTTTGTTTGTTTTTTTGTTTTGTTTTTGTTTATGTCTTTTTGCTTTCCTCAAACAAGTGAATTAAAACTTGCTTTTTTGTGGGCTTCTCGTTTTTATTTCCTTATCTTCGATATTGAAAGTTTTGGAATGGATGGGGTAGTAAAGTTTTTGCTATTTCTTTGTAATGGAAAGAAGAGTCGAATGAACAAGAGAAAGAAAAGAACCTAGTAGCCCCCACATATGGTCTTTGCTTGCAGTATCTACTGGAACAGATACTACACTTTGAGATATTAAATCCTTTATTCATGTTAAAAATACATTGAAAATCAACACTGAACAAAAAAACTTAGGCACATGGCCAACTCAAAAGGGGGGGATTGTGGGTGTCGTTGGTCATCCTTGTCACTCCAGAACTAAACAAAATCAAAAGTTTCTCCCAACTAGTATGTTTCACCATAATACCGCATTCACCCTTTCATACTGGGGGACATCCTACTTAATTCCCAATTTTTAAAACATTTTTTATTGACGTGTAAAAACAAAAGATAATAAAAATGGTACACTAATTCATTTGTGTCGAGGGCGTGGAAAAAAGGGGGGGTGATTAGTAGGAACCTCCCAACCCCGTCTAGTTGATAGACTGCCCGCTTCACGAGGTTTGTAAAAGGGTCCTCGCTTCTGCGGGTCAGTCTCTAAGTGGGGATGCCCTCTAGATGGGGGTGAATGGAGAAAAGAAAATTTTGTGGGTAAGGAATGGGGGTTAGTTTGTATTTCTTTCTCTCCAAGATGAGTGAAATTTAGAGGAGGGGGTGAAAACAAAAATTGCAAGAAGGAGGGGGTGGGGATCTTGGAGGCTTCCTAATCAGGGAGGGATGGAACACACTCAGCTAGCTGAGAGGCTTTGAGGTATTTATTTGCTCCCCCACATTTTTTTAAATTGAGGAGTGAAGGGGAAATGGGGACCAACTCCCCGGAGAGTAGGGGAGCTAGATAGTGACAATTGGTATGAAGAGTAGCCCCTACATTGACCAAGGTCTTATATGTGGGGTCGCCCCCACATATGGTCTTTGCTTGCAGTATCTGCCGGAACAGATGGTATTTATTTGCTCCCCCACCGAGCAAATTAGGCACAAGGCCGATTTTTAATGTGAGGAGTGAAGGGAGGGGGAAGGGAAAAAGGGGACCAGCTCCCGAGAGGTGGGAAATGGGAGCAGGTTAAAGGTCAGGCATGTGGGGTTGCCCCCACATCTGGTCTTTGCTAGTCATAGCTAGTCATAGCTTGCAGTATCTGCCGGAACAGATGGTATTTATTTGCTCCCCCACCGAGCAAATTAGGCACAAGGCCGATTTTTAAAGTGAGGAATGAAGGGGAAATGGGGACCAACTTCCCGGGGAGTAGGGGAGCTGGATAGTGACAATTGGTATGAAGGGTTGCCCCTACATTGACCAAGGTCTTATATGTGGGGTTTCCCCCACATATGGTCTTTGCTTGCAGTATCTGCCGGAACAGATGGTATTTATTTGCTCCCCCACCGAGCAAATTAGGTACAAGGCCAATTTTTAATGTGAGGAGTGAAGGGAGGGGGAAGGGAAAAAGGGGACCAGCTCCCGAGAGGTGGGAAATGGGAGCTGGTTAAAGGTCAGGCATGTGGGGTTGCCCCCACATCTGGTCTTTGCTAGTCATAGCTAGTCATAGCTAGTCATAGCTTGCAGTATCTGCCGGAACAGATGGTATTTATTTGCTCCCCCACTGAGCAAATTAGGCACAAGGCCGTTTTTAAGGTGAAGTAAAAACCAGCTCCCCTAAAAGTAGGCAAAAAGGGGGCACTCTGGTTACCAAAAATAATAATTGTCCCAGTATAGAGGGTTTCCCCTCCATTGACTGGTACAAATTATCTTAAGTGCAGCATCTGCCGGAACAGATGGTGTTTATTTGCTCCCCCACTGAGCAAATTAGGCACAAGGCCGTTTTTAATGTGAGGTAAAAACCAGCTCCCCTAAAAGTAGGCAAAAAGGGGGCACTCTGGTTACCAAAAATAATAATTGTCCCAGTATAGAGGGCTTCCCCTCCACTGACTGGTACAAACTATCTTAAGTGCAGCATCTGCCGGAACAGATACTACACTTGCCGGAGGCCGAGAACAACAGAAAAAAAAGAAATTTCTTATGGATGGGTCGTGAAATTGCATTCACTAGCAAAAGATCTAGCTAATTTGCATATTCTTTTGAACATTCGTTTTAATTAATTCTCTATTAGTTTATTCGGTTTTCTTATGGGATTATTATTTTTAGTTAACTATTACGTGTAATTATATTCATGCAGATATTTTACATGATTTATACTTGCATAATATTTGCGTAACTTTTTCCATATATATTTACGTATGCGTAACTTTTTCCATATATATTTACGTATGCGTATATATATTTGTTTAAAAGATGTTGCCTACAAAACTCCTCCTTAAGATTTTGGTCTACAGACATGAAACTTCATATATAAGGTAATTGAACCTATGCGAAAATTTATATTTGGGTTTTAACCCGGGAAAATCGGTACAAAAGTGTGAAAATTAAAAAAATATATATATTATCAGCTGACGGTCGAACGCCAGCATTACGAATATGCATGCATAACGTAGTAGCTATTAGTTTATGCTTTAATTTTTATCCTTGCAGCAAATATATCTTCACAGTTCAGTCATTGATAGCTGAGGAAAAGATCAACCGAAAACTAAACGTTTAGGTTTCGATTCTCGGTGTTGACGCACGAGTCATTTTTTTTTTTTAACTTTTTAATTCATTACTATATATTGGATTCAATATAATACAATAATAAATACGTAATCTGCCTTAATGAAAATATCATATTTAACGCGTATTTTACGACCGGGCAATGCCGAGTACCCTGCTAGTACAGTTATAAATATACTCAATGAACTTTATACTGGCACGCATATACACGCACCCACTAGACGATCACAGATATACAATTATAAATATGCATGACCACACATTATATAAACGACGTAGAAACGTTACCTATACACACGTTATATACACACGTTATATAACAGGGTCACCCCACAGTTAATAGAGATTTGGAGAAAATCAAGAAGTCAAGACCAGAATTCGTCATCCTCTGATTGTCTCTGCCTCGGTAACTATAGCAAGCAAAGACGTTTCAAGCAGGGCACACGAAATTTATGGGTTGAGGATAACAGCATTGCTTCTGCATATGTAACCCTCTGCTCCTTTGTGTTTCCTGTGTAACGTTACACAGACGTTTGCCCACGGGACCCACACGTTGTATGCAGTCTACGTAGCAAAGGAGACGAAGAAAAAGAATAATTCGACTCACTTTTTCGTGTTGCAACAGCGACATCTATTTTCTCATTCTTCTGCCACGCGTGACTTCTCATTACAGCCGTTACGTCATCCACGTCTCTAATGTGATCGTCCTCTCTAATATACTCTCTCTCTCTCTCGCCTTTTTATAGTCTTTTTCCTTACCGTGACATTATTTCGCACTTCGTATGCATTTGCATACGCATGTCCGCGATCTGTTACATCTGTGATAAGCCATCCCTGACTTCGTATGAAAGCGCTGGGCCTTGCTGTTCCCAATATCATGGATAAACCGGCATACTAATGAATAGTTACGGTCAATGGAACATAACAAAAAAACGTACAATAAGTAACTGTTACCAAAGGCAATAAAAGTGACATCTCCTAGTTAACTGGCTGGTTTAGAAAAAAACGAAGAAATTAAAACCATTTAAATCCTATTTCTCACTGTAACTGTAACCAAACGCAATAGCAGTTATTTTTCTTATGTATTTGCTTTAGTGTTTTACGATTTAAACTATTTTAAAGTTTTTTTTATTGCATTAGATTCGATAATTGGCAGTTTAAATACGTTAAAATTACTTGCAAATATTTATTATTACTTTGAAGATTATGCAAACAGTAGAGTTTTTTGCCTGTTAAAAACAGGCAACAGTTATAGCCGTTGACTTATGATAAGTGATTTATGCCATATTAGTTTTCGTTAAGAGTCGCACTTCTTTGTTTACAAAGCCATTCGGCGGAAGTGACGTCAGACAACCTTTAAGGTACGGATGACCAAGATTGTATATAATGATTCTTTTTTAAAGCAAATATAAAAATAGAACTTTTGGTGAATTTTTACTTGGTTTCCACCTTAACATTTTCCTATAAAAATAACAACTTTCAGAAGTTTTCGGGTATGCTGAAAATAAATATCGCATTTAAATTTTTTTGCGAATAAGTAGTTTTCCGGATATTAAGCAATGTAATTAATTAATATATTTTCTATTCTATAGCTAGCTATAGCATATACTGACCTAAATGGTCACGGGTGGTCTAGTTGCATGATAATTCTAAATAGTATCCCAAGAACTTTTCAATAAGATTATAAGACATTTTCAAAGAAAATTCCGACACAATTTTAACAAAATTCGAAGATTATTTGAATACAATGTTCAACAACTTCAAAATAATTGTACGAGTAATTGTTTTAGAATTTTGAAAAAGCCTTTTAATAATTTTGGTATTTTATTGAAATATTTTTTAGGGCTGTCTTGGGAATGTTTTGAAATCACACGAAAATTTCAAGACAGTTTCAATACAGTTGAAAAACAACCCTTATCCTTGAGTGGCCCCCAGGCCTTGCTGAAGGATAACTATATGATGTAAAACAGCTCCATAATAATTCAAGGATAATTCCAAACATAATTTCTTCATTCCAAAAATAATTCCAAAGATAATTACAAAATTATTCAAAGACTGTTCCACAAACAATTTCATGATTGAATTTTTTTCACAGTGCAGCGGAGATGATCGATAAACTGTAATAATTGTTTGATCGAAACACGAGTGAGAGGTAAAGCTTCGAAGCAGTTCTAAATAACTAAAACTGCCACTTAACCATATATTCAATATATTACAATAATAATTTTTAAATACCGGCAGACACTAGTGTTTCATTCTTTCAGGAATTATCAGTGCAGGATGACACGATTACTTCCAGTCGAAGGTGGGAGGGGGAAAAAGAGGGAGGTGAAAGAGAGAGACAAAGGAAGAAAGAGAGAGAGGGAGGAAAAGAAAGAAAGAAATAGAAAGAAAGAAACAAACAAACAAAGAGGGAGAGGGAAAGAAAGAAAGAAAGAAAGAAAGAGAGGGGGAAGAGAAAGAGAGAGAAAAGAAAGAAAGAAAGAAAGAAAGAAGAACGGGACAGAGAGTGAGAGAAAAAAGAAAGGAAGAAAAAAGAAAGAAAGAAAAAGAGAGGGAGAGAGTGATAAAAGAAGAAAGAGTGAGAGAGAGAAAGAAAGAAAGAGTGAGATAGAGAAAGAAAGGAAAACGTGTGAAAGAAAGGAAGAAGAAAGAGAAATAGAGAAAGAAAGAAACAAAGAGGGAAATAGGGAGAGGGATACTAACAGGCGTTGCCAACTCACTATCGCTTCGCAAAGTTAGTTACTTGAAACCAACATGTTAGCTAATAGACAATTGTACTCATAAGTTTCGTGTAAAACCCAAGACAAACACTTATGATATTCATATACATACTCATGAGCAAAACAAAATGGGCCATGATTGAAAAAAGGAAGAAATCGATTTTTCAATATTTTTCTATGAATTTATGTTAATTTTAACTGAAAATTTCTATTTTGCAAATCATTAACATTATAGCATATAATAATAAGTGGAAAAATTAATCCTAAATATGGTAGGACCGTATCTTGGCGAGGATATAAAAAACCGAATTGCAGGATTAAGGCTGTCCAAAATGACTTACAAGCAGATTTTTGATATTTTAAGAAAATAAAATGTGAAAACATCTCTTTCTGCAATGAAGCGAATTAGTCAAAGGTTCGAAATCGAACGCTTGGTAAAAAGGAAATCTGGATCTGGTCGCCCTAGAGCATCCGCTTTGAAGGACAACAACATGCTTAAATTAACTGTGTAGAAGGATCGAAAGTAAACTTATGTTGACTATAGCAAAGAATTCAAAACAGGGGCTGGAAATTCTCTTTCTAGAGATAAAATATCTAGACGAATGAAAGAATTGGGATTTTTTTTTTCTAAAAAGTGTGCAAAGAAGACATTTTTATCTAAGAAGAACATCAATGATAGAAAGAGATTTTTCTCGTGTTATGGCAAGAAAGATACAGACTGGTTCAAGAATGATTTCTGGTTAGATGAATCAAGATTTTGTCTTGTTATTGATGCTCCCGATGCTCCCGAACGGTGCATTCGGTGAACTGGAGAAAAATTTTCGCCAAGTTGCATAAAAATGACGGTTAAACACGGAAATGGAGAGATAATGGTATGGGGAACTTTTATTGCAGCAGGAGTTGGGGAACTTATTAGATGTGAGAAGTCAATCAATGCAAAGGAATACATTCGAATATTAGAAACAAGACTGTTATCAAGTATCCAGAAACTGGGAAACACCCAGAACATTATTTTTCAACATGATAATGCCCCTGCACGCACTGCTAAAGTCACAAAAAATGGTTTTCTGATAATTCAATTGATGTGATGTTTTGGCCAGGTCAAAGCTCCGATTTAAACCCAATCGAGAATATTTGGTCCATAATATCTCGTGCATTGGCTGGAAGAACTTTTTCAAACAATGACAAACTGTGGGAAGCTGTGCAAAGCGAATGGAATAGCATCTCCTCTTCACGGTGTTCCACTTTGGTTGAGAGCATGTCTAAAAGGATTTATCTTTTAAAGAAATGAAAAGGGAATGCGATTCCATCCTAAGCATTTATTAAAGTGAATGTCTTGTTCTGTGTTATTAGTCTAGTTTAAGTTTCCTTGTTCAATTGTTCTTTGTTCAATATAACTTTTAGTGCAATAAAATGTATAAAATTTGTTTGGCACATTTTTTTTTTTTTTTTTTTTCACACGAGTGTAAGTAAATATATGTTAGAATTTATCTTTTGAATAAAACCAAAGAAATGTATTTATGTACGCGTGAGCATATATGTCTGCTTTAAGTTTAGTACCGCGTGCTTGCATGTTTGCGCATGCGCGAGTAAAATTTTTGTTGTCTTTTTCTTTTTCGGGCGTGTGTCTTTTGAAGAAGGTTTGCATTTTTATTTGTTTTTGTTTTTTTTTTGTTTGCTTTTGTTTGTGTGTTTTGTTTAGTTCTGTTGTTGTTGTTGTTGTTGTCGTTGTTTGTTTGTTTGTTTGTTTGTTTGTTTGCTTTTTCGCAAATATTCAAATGTTGTTTTTCGCTCATGAGCTGCTTATGTTTAGGTAACGAACTCAGTATTCTTGTTTATTTTTTGTTTTGTTTGGGGGGTGCAGGCTTTTAGGGAATGGATTAGACATGTTCATGCTTATTTTTCTATCTGCTAATAGTTAGGAGAGCCCTTAAAGTTGGTTTTCTTGAAAGAGCCCGTAGTTGATGCA